>NW_021703765.1:40599293-40783569 GCF_005190385.1 Monodon monoceros
CTGAAATTGAGACTGTGATTAAAAATCTTCCAACAAACAAAAGCCCAGGACCAGATGGCTTCACAGGCAAATTCTATCAAACATTTAGTGAAGAGCTAACACCTATCCTTCTCAAACTTTTCCAAAACATAGCAGAGGGAGGAACACTCCCAAACTCATTCTACGAGGTCACTATCACCCTGATACCAAGACCAGACAAAGATGTCACAAAGAAAGAAAATTACAGGCCAATATCACTGAAGAACATAGATGCAAAAATCCTCAACAAAATACTAGCAAACAGAATCCAATAGCACATTAAAAGGGTCATACACCATGATCAAGTGGGGTTTATCCCAGGAATGCAAGGATTCTTCAATATACACAAATCAGTCAATGTGATACACCATATGAACAAATTGAAGGAGAAAAACCATATGATCATCATAATGGATGCAGAAAAAGCTTTCGACAAAATTCAACACCATTTATGATAAAAAGCCTCCAGAAAGTAGGCATAGAGGGAACTTACCTCAACATAATAAGGGCCATATATGACAAACCCACAACCAACATCATTCTCAATGGTGAAAAACTGAAACCATTTCCACTAAGATCAGGAACAAGACAAGGTTGTCCATTCTCACCACTATTATCCAACATAGTCTTGGAAGTTTTGGCCACAGCAATCAGAGAAGAAAAAGAAATAAAAGGAATCCAAATTGGAAAAAATGAAGTAAAGCTGTCACTGTTTGCAGATGACATGATACTATACATTGAGAATCCTAAAGATGCTACCAGAGCTAATCAATGAGTTTGGTAAAGTAGCAGGATACAAAATTAATGCGCAGAAATCTCTTGCATCCCTATACACTAATGATGAAAAATCTCAAAGAGAAATTCAGGAAACACTCCCATTTACCACTGCAACAAAAAGAATAAAATACCTAGGAATAAACCTACCTTAGGAGACAAAAGACCTGTATGCAGAAAACTATAAGACACTGATGAAAGAAACTAAAGATACAAACAGTTGAAGAGATATACCCTGTTCATGGATTGCAAGAATCAACATTGTGAAAATGACTATACTAGCCAAAGCAATCTACATATTCAATGCAATCCCCATCAATCCCCATTGATGCATTGCAATTGGCATCAATGGCTTCCCTGGTGGCATAGTGGTAAAAATCCTCCTGCCAATGCATGGAACACGGGTTCGAGCCCTGGTCCGGGAAGATGCCACATGCTGCGGAACACCTAAGCCTGTGCACCACAACTACTGAGCCTGCTCTCTAGAGCCTGCGATCTGCAACTACTGAGCCCATGGGCCACAAATACCGAAGCGTGCATGCCTAGATCCCATGCTCGGTAACAAGAGAAGCCACTGCAATGAGAAGCCTGTGCACTGCAACGAAGAGTAGCCCCTGCCCTCCACAACTAGAGAAAACCCGCACACAGCAACAAAGACCCAGCACAGCCAAAAATAAATAAATTTATAAAAAAGATTTTAAAAACTACCAATGGCATTTTTCACAGAACTAGAACAAAAAATTTCACAATCTGTATGGAAACACAAAAGAACCCGAATAGCCAAAGCAATCTTGAGAAACGAAAATGGAGCTGGAGGAATCAGGCTCCCAGACTTCAGACTCTACTACAAAGCTACAGTAATCAAGACAGTATGGTACTGGCACAAAAACAGAAATATAGATCAATGGAACAGGATAAAAGCCCAGAGATAAACCCACACACATATGGTCACCTTATTTTTGATAAAGGAGGCAAGAATATACAATCGAGAAAAGACAGCCTCTTCAATAAGTGGTGCTGGGAAAACTGGACAGCTACATGTGAAAGAATGAAATTAGAACACTCCCTAACACCATACACAAAAATAAACTCAAAATTCATCAAAGACCTAAATGTAAGGCCAGACACTATAAAACTCTTAGAGGAAACCATAGGCAGAACACTCTATGACATAAATCACAGCAAGATCCTTTTTGACCCACCTCCTAGGGAAATGGAAATAAAAATAAACAAATGGGACCTAATGAAACTTAAAGGCTTTTGCACAGCAAAGGAAAACATAAAGAAGACAAAACGACAACCCTCAGAATGGGAGAAAATATTTGCAAATGAAACAACTGACAAAGGATTAATCTCCAAAATTTACAAGTGGCTCATGCAGCTCAATATCAAAAAAACAAACAACCCAATCCAAAAATGGGCACAAGACCTAAACAGACGATTCTCCACAGAAGATATACAGATTGCCAACAAACACATGAAAGGGTGCTCAACGTCACTAATCGTTGCAGAAATGCACATCAAAACTACAATGAGGTATCACCTCACACCAGTCAGAATGGCCATCATCAAAAAATCTAGAAACAATAAATGCTGGAGAGGGTGTGGAGAAAAGGGAACCCTCTTGCACTGTTGGTGGGAATGTAAATTGATACAGCCACTATGGAGAACAGTATGGAGGTTCCTCAAGAAACTAAAAATAAAACTACCATACGACCCAGCAATCCCACTACTGGGCATATACCCTGAGAAAACCATAATTCAAAAAGAGTCATGTACCACAATGTTCATTGCAGCTTTATTTACAATAGCCAGGACATGGAGGCCACCTAAGTGTCCATCGATAGATGAACAGATAAAGAAGATGTGGCACATATATACAATGGAGTATTATTCAGCCATAAAAAGAAACGAAATTAAGTTATTTGTAGTGAGGTGGATAGACCTAGAGTCTGTCATACAGAGTGAAGTAAGTCAGAAAGAGGAAAACAAATACCGTATGCTAACACCTATATATGGAATCTAGAAAAAAGAAAAAAAAGGGTTCTGAAGAACAAAGGGGCAGGACAGGAATAAAGATGCAAACGTAGAGAATGGACTTGAGGACATGGGGAAGGGGAAGGGTAACCTGGGATGAAGTGAGAGAGTGGCATGCACTTATGTATACTACCAAGTGTAAAATAGGTAGCTAGTGGGAAGCAGCCACATAGCACAGGGAGATCAGCTTGGTGCTTTGTGACCACCTAGAGGGGTGGGATAGGGAGGGTGGAGGGAGACGCAAGAAGCAGGAGATATGGGGATATATGTATATGTATAGCTGATTCACTTTGTTATAAAGCAGAAACTAACACACCATTGTAAAGCAACTTTACTCCAATAAAGATGTTTTAAAAAATGGATACTTTTGTCTTTGTATAAAATAGATAACTAACAAGGATCTACTATGTAGCACAGGGAACTAGATGCAGTACTTTGTAATAACCTATAAGGGAAAAGAATCTGAAAAAAATAGATATACATGTATGTAAAACTGAATCACTTTGCTTACACCTAAAACTAATGCAACATTGTAAATTAACTATACTTCAATGAAAAAGAAATTTGAAAAAGAAAATCATACAAGGAAAAAAAAGGATTTTTTTTCTTTGGTTTTCAGGAATTTTAGCATAATGTATGGTGTGATTTTCTTTTTATTTATCCTGCTTGGGGTTTGTTGAGCTTCTTGAAACTGTGGGTTGATATTGTTTAACAGTTTTGGAAAATTCTTGGCCAATATACCTTATTATATGGCTTTTCTTTTTTCTTTTTTTTGCGGTACGTGGGTCTCTCACTATTGTGGTCTCTCCCATTGTGAAGCACAGGCTCCGGACGCACAGGCTCAGCAGCCATGGCTCACGGGCCCAGCCGCTCCACGGCATGTGGGATCTTCCCGGACCGGGGCACGAACCCATGTCCCCTGCATCGGCAGGCGGACTCTCAACCACTGCGCCACCAGGGAAGCCCTATATGGCTTTTCTGTCATCTCTCTTTCTTTCTGGGACTGTAATGATACATATGTTAGACCTTGTAAGCATGTACCAGAAGTCTCTTTCACTTTATTATGTGTATGTTCTTCCTATTCTTTTTTCTCTTTGTGCTTCCTTTTGAATATTTTCTATTAATCTCTCTTCAGGTTTTTCAGTCCTGTGTTCTGCTGTGTCTAGTTTTCTGTCAACTCCATTCACTGAGTTCATATTTTAAGATATTAATACTTTTTTAGTTTTAGAATAAACTTTTGATTCTTTTTTTTAAATATTTACTTTATATTGGAATATAGTTGATTTACAATGTTGTGTTAGTTTCAGGTGTACAGCAAAGTGATTTAGTTATACATATACATATATCAATTCTTTTTCACTTTCTTTTCCCATGTAGGTTATTACAGAGTATTGAATAGAGTTCCCTGTGCTATACAGTAAGTTCTAGTTGATTATCTATTTTATGTATAGTAGTATGTATATGTTAATCCCAAGCTCCTAATTTATCCCTCCCCCCAACATTTTCCCTTTGATAACCATAGTTTATCTATTTTTTAAAACATTTAAATTTTTTATTTATTTATTTTTTTGGCTGTGCTGCACAGCATGCAGGATCTTAGTTCCCCAACCAGGGATCGAACCCATGCCCCCTGCAGTGGAAGCGTGGAGCCCTAACCACTGGACAGCCAGGGAATTCCTGGTAAGCATAAATTTAAAAAAATAGATTCTAGTACTTTGGTGAAATTCTCCATTCTTTCATTTACTTTGTTCACTTTTCCTATATTTTATTTAACATATTGATCATAGTAATTTGTTTGCTAACTCAAAAATCTGGATCAATAGAAGGTCTATTTCTATTGTCTTTTATTCTACTGGTTATAAAGCATATGGTGCAGTATTTTTTTCAAGTCTAAGAATTTTTGACTGAATACACTGTTTTGTGTATTAAATAATGTACTGTAGTGACTGGATATAATTTTATCTTCCATTAGAGCAGGTTTCCTCTTTTTCTTTTATGCAGGTAGAATGCGGAGGTGACTATCTCAATTCAATATGGACCGAGCTTGGCTGTGGTCCGTCTTCCTAGCGCAGGTCTTCCTAGGCTTTTGGCTGAGACTGCTCTTTGTCTCCTTGGCCCTGAAGTCCAAAGAAAATTCAACTCTTCCCTTTAGCACTTTTCAACTTAACTTTTTATCATTCCAACTCATACAACTTTAAAATTTGCAAATGTCTTAAGGGGGTGGGCAGTCATGTATTTGAAGCAGTACTCTTTACCTGGCAAGTCTTGAATTCCTAAGTGCTGTGAGATTGTGGGAACAATTTCCTGTTTTCTACAAGTTTTGACCTAGTTCCCCATCCTCCTGTACAACACCAGAACTCCAGAAATTTCCCTCCAGGGAAAGTTGCCTGTGTGTTCAGGGCTCCTCAAGTTTTCATTGTATCACCCCAGTTATGTGTGACAGCTAAAGTTAGCTGGCTTCTCTTTCCCACAGGATTGGTCCCCTGCCTGGGCCAAGGTTGATCAACGCGTGGCCAGGACTTGAAAATGTCCCCAGAGAAAAAAATACCGGCCATCATCAGCTCACCTTAGAACGCTGCTTCCCTCTCTAGATCTTTAGTTCACCTAGTCCTAATTGCTTTTATAGCTCTCTAACGCCTTGAAAAATAAGGAAGTCTTGGCCTGCTGTGGATTAAGTCATTCTCTCTAAACATATAAAGTCCTTGCCCTCACACTTTTTCATTTTCTTCATCAATTATACCACCATTCAATACACTAATCTAGAGATGATTATAAAATCTTTTATCTAGTAGTTTTCCATATGAAATTGGCTTAGTTGTTATTTACTGCATTTTCAAGGATTATCTTACAAACATTAATTGAAAACAAATCCATTTATTTTCTACTTATTCTTCAGGACTGACTTTATATACTTCCTCTGCCACAGTCTGACTCCCTGATTCTCCTAGTTGGACATAAATTCTTCCTTTCTGGAGTTCCCACATCACCTTATTTGTATGTCATTATTGTACTTCCACCTTGCATTATAGTTACTTACGTATATTTATATCCTTCACAGGGAACATCATAGAGCTTTGTCCACAGTGGAAGGAATAAATGAACAAAAGACTGACAGTATAAAACGTAATAACGCTCTGGGGATACCAAGAGAGTTCTTACATACTCATCCTTGTTGCTTGTGAAGAGATCACCCAGGAAGCAATATTTGTGTATGTTTTCTGAGCTGGGGGCCAGAATTACACCAGTACTATCCCATTTGTGTACTGGGGCAAAGAATTTCATAATAGTGAGGTCTTTATACAAAGAACAAGGGTTTCTGCATACAAATTCTTGCTTTCACAGTTATTAAATAGGGGAAACATGGTTAACATGACAAAGGCAACTAGCTTGCACACACAAAGGCTATTTGCAGGGTCTGTCATATTGGCAGCAGTCAGAGTAGTCCTTGAGAAAATCCATGTACAACTTACATTTTCAAGAATATGAGCATAAAATTCCTGAGTCAGAAATGACTCTGCTACTCCAGGGATTCTAATACTTCTAAAATCAACCACTACTCATTTACTGAGCTCCACAGTGGGCAAAGCATTGTGGGAAACATCCCATTTCAGGCATTGTCTATTCTACACCAAGGGGATTATTCAAAACTATCCATAAATATATTATACAACATCATCAATATAATAAAATATGTGATAGGTGCTATGTGAACAGTATAGATAGTAAAAATTCTAAGAATTTAGAAAAGATGATGACCACCCTAGGGATGGTCTAGGGAAACTTGGATTACATTTTCTCATCAGACACATAGCCTCAAGGGCCTTTGGCTTTAAAGTTCTTTCCTTTTCTTTCTTTCCTAAGAGTTGGTTTAACATGGCCAATCAGGTTGGAAAATAAATGAATAAGTTTAATATGGCATCCAACCCCAGCTGGTTTTAATAGTCTGAATTGCTTTTAAGACAAACTTGTAAGAACAAGTAAAGAACTTCCTGCCAAACTATATGAATGCCATCTGGCCTGAAGTGAGATCTTGGTGGTGGTCGAAGTCCTTTCACAAGGAGAGTACAATGTACCACAACTATTCTGGCAGAGCTTGGAGGTCTGTGGGGGTGAGTTGCCGAAATCTCACTAGAAATGTTAAATGAGGAAAAGGACCAGAGATGACTAAATAAACAATATCTCTGGAGAGCCAGGAGCTTTCATGTATTTCAGAGAGTTTGCTATGGTGAAGCCATATTAATAGTTGAGTAGAACACGAACTGTGGAGTGAAATTAGTGGGAGGGAATCAGAAAGAACACAGAAGAATGCTGTCTGAGGATTGTATGTGACACCAGTACATAAATCAAAATTTGCCAATCTTTGAATGTTTGTTTAGCATACTATGAAGTCATTAAAAATTACCATAGAGACTACCTAGTCACGTGGAAACATGTTCATGAAATGCTAAAAATTTAAGAGATAAAGATATAAGTTCAGAGGTACAGAATGCAAAAGTGCAAGTGAAAAAGACTGGGAAGAGTTTGGACCCCAAAAGACAAGCTATTGTGCTGCATGATGGAGTAAAGGTAATTTTCTTTCATCCCCTTGTATTTCCTAAAATGTCCATAACTTGATTATATTATTTTAGTCATTTAAAAACACAGTACCTTTATTCAATAAATATTTCATGGTTTTTTCAAAGACATATTGTTTATTATCTCTACCCTCAAAGAACACTGAATCTAGTAAGGGAGTAAGACATAAAATCTTTCAAGTAGTGTGGAATACATAAAGTAGGAGAGCCATAGGAAGTCAGATGAAAAACATCACGTAGGACTGTCGTGATCATGAAGGCTTAATGAAGGCAGTGAAGTTTGAACGCGACCTTGAAGGACAGGATTTTAATAGATTGTGTTGAGCATGAAATGGCATTCTCTGTGGAGAAATTGCACAAGCAAAAGGGCAAAGATGGAAAAGCATAGCTGTTTTTGTGGAAAAGCAAAGATTCACATTGCTCAATGAACAGAGTAGCAGAGAAAAATGTGACTTGAAAGTGAGGCTGAGGCCAGATTTTAATGTATCTTTGCCAGGCTAGATGTTGGATTTACTCATTTCATCATAATAGCTGAATGTGTATTTTCCTTCAGGGTTTACAAGGTGCAAAGTGTTTTCACATTCTATTTTTTTAAAAACATTTTTATTGGAGTATAATTGCGTTCAAGTGTTGTGTTAGTTTCTGCTTTATAACAAAGTGAATGAGCTATACATATACATATATCCTCATATCCCCTCCCTCTTATGTCTCCCTCCCACACTCCCTATCCCACCCCTCTAGGTGGTCACAAAGCACCAAGCGATCTCCCCGTACTATGTGGCTGCTTCCCACTAGCTATCCATTTTACACTTGGTAGTATACATAAGTGCATGTCACTCTCTCACTTCATCCCAGCTTACCCTTCCGCCTCACCATGTCCTCAAGTCCGTTCTCCACATCTGCGTCTTTATTCCTGTCCTGCCCCTAGGTTCTTCAGAACCCTTTTTTTTTTTTTTTAGATTCCATATATATGTGTTAGCATACTGTATTTGCTTTTCTCTTTCTGACTTACTTCACTCTGTATGACAAACTCTATGTCCATCCACCTCACTACAAACAACTCAATTTCATTTCTTTTTACGGCTGAATAATATTCATTGTATATATGTGCCACATCTTCTTTATCCGTTCATCTATCAACGGACATTTAGGTGGCTTCCATGTCCTGGCTATTGTAAATAGAGCTGCAATGAACATTGTGGTACATGACTCTTTTTGAATTATGGTTTTCTCAGGGTATATGCCCAGTAGTTTGGGTCATATGGTAGTTCTATTTTTAGTTTCTTAAGGAACCTCCATACTGTTCTCCATAGTGGCTGTATCAATTTACATTCCCACCAACAGTGCAAGAGGGTTCCCTTTTCTCCACACCCTCTCCAGCATTTATTGTTTCTAGATTTTTTGATGATGGCCATTCTGACTGGTGTCAGGTGATACCTCATTGTAGTTTTGATGTGCATTTCTGCAACGATTAGTGATGTTGAGCATGCTTTCATGTGTTTGTTGGCAATCTGTATATCTTCTGTGGAGAAATGCCTGTTTAGGTCTTGTGCCCATTTTTGGATTGGGTTGTTTGTTTTTTTGATATTGAGCTGCATGAGCCACTTGTAAATTTTGGAGATTAATCCTTTGTCAGTTGTTTCATTTGCAAATATTTTCTCCCATTCTGAGGGTTGTCGTTTTGTCTTCTTTATGTTTTCCTTTGCTGTGCAAAAGCCTTTAAGTTTCATTGGTCCTATTTGTTTATTTTTGTTTTTATTTCCATTTCTCTAGGAGGTGGGTCAAAAAGGATCTTGCTGTGATTTATGTCATAGAGTGTTCTGCCTATGTTTTCCTCTAAGAGTTTTATAGTGTCTGGCCTTACATTTAGGTCTTTGATCAATTTTGAGTTTACTTTTGTGTATGGTGTTAGAGAGTGTTCTAATTTCATTCTTTTACATGTAGCTGTCCAGTTTTCCCAGCACCACTTATTGTAGAGGCTGTCTTTTCTCCATTGTATATTCTTGCCTCTTTTATCAAAAATAAGGTGACCATATGTGCGTGGGTTTATCTCTGGGCTTTTATCCTGTTCCATTGATCTATATGTCTGTTTTTGTGCCAGTACCATACTGTCTTGATTACTGTAGCTTTGTAGTAGAGTCTGAAGTCCAGGAGCCTGACTCCTCCAGCTCCGTTTTCCTTTCTCAAGATTGCTTTGGCTATTCGGGTTCTTTTGTGTTTCCATACAAATTGTGAAATTTGTTGTTCTAGTTCTGTGAAAGATGCCACTGGTATTTTTCTTCTTTTTTATAAATTTATTTATTTTTGGCTGTGCTGGGTCTTTGTTGCTGTGTGCGGGCTTTCTCTAGTTGTGGAGGGTGGGGGCTTCTCGTTTCAGTGGCTTCTCCTGTTGCCAAGCATGGGATCTAGGCATGCAGGCTTCAGTAGTGTGGCCCACGGGCTCAGTAGTTGCGGATTGCAGGCTCTAGAGAGCAGGCTCAGTAGTTGTGGTGCACAGGCTTAGGTGCTCCACAGCATGTGGCATCTTCCCAGACCGGGGCTCGAACTTGTGTTCTCTGCATTGGCAGGTGGATTTTTACCACTATGCCGCCAGGGAAGCCATTGATGCCAATTGCAATGCCACTGATGGGGATTGCATTGAATCTGTAGATTGCTTTGTGTAGTATACTCATTTTCACAATGTTGATTCTTGCAATCCACGAATATGGTATATCTCTCCATCTATTTGTATCATCTTTAATTTCTTTCATCAGTGTCTTATAGTTTTCTGCATACAGGTCTTTTGTCTCCTTAGGTAGGTTTATTCCTAGGTATTTTATTCTTTTTGTTGCAGTTGTAAATGGGAATGTTTTCTTGATTTCTCTTTCAGATTTTTCATCATTAGTGTATAGAAATGCAAGAGATTTCTGTGCATTAATTTTGTATCCTGCCAATTTACCAAACTCATTGATTAGCTCTGGTAGCATCTTTAAGATTCTCTATGTATAGTATCATGCCACCTGCAAACAGTGACAGCTTTACTTCTTTTCTTCCGATTTGGATTCCTTTTATTTCTTTTTCTTCTCTGATTGCTGTGGCCAAAACTTCCAAGACTATGTTGAATAATAGTGAGAATGGACAACCTTGTCTTGTTCCTGATCTTAGTGGAAATGGTTTCAGTTTTTCACAATTTAGAATGACGTTGGCTGTGGGTTTGTCATATATGACCTTTATTATGTTGAGGTAAGTTCCCTCTATGCCTACTTTCTGGAGACTTTTTATCATAAACAGTGTTGAATTTTGTCGAAAGCTTTTTCTGCATCTATTGAGATGATCATATGGTTTTTCTCCTTCAGTTTGTTCATATGGTGCATCATGTTGATTGATTTGCGTATATTGAAGAATCCTTGCACTCCTGGGATAAACCCCACTTGATCATGGTGTATGATCCTTTTAATGTGCTATTGGATTCTGTTTGCTAGTATTTTGTTGAGGATTTTTGCATCTATGTTCTTCAGTGATATTGGCCTGTAATTTTCTTTCTTTGTGACATCTCTGTCTGCTCTTTGTATCAGAGTGATAGTGACCTCGTAGAATGAGTTTGGGAGTGTTCCTCCCTCTGTTATATTTTGGAAGAATTTGAGAAGGATAGGTATTAGCTCTTCACTAAATGTTTGATAGATTTTCATGTGAAGCCATCTGGTCTTGGGCTTTTGTTTGTTGGAAGATTTTTAATCACAGTCTCAATTTCAGTGCTTCTCTTTGGTCTGTTTATATTTTCTATTTCTTCCTGGTTCAGTCTCGGAAGGCTCTGCTTTTCTAAGAATTTGTCCATTTCTTCCAGGTTGTCCATTTTATTGGCATATAGTTGCTTGTAGTAATCTCTCATGATCCTTTGTATTTCTGCAGTGTCAGTTGTTACTTCTCCTTTTTCATTTCTAATTCTATTGATTTGAGTCTTCTTCCATTTTTTCTTGATGAGTCTGGCTAATGGTTCATCAATTTTTTATCTTCTCAAAGAACCAGCTTTTAGTTTTATTGATCTTTGCTATTGTTTCCTTCATTTCTTTTTCAATTATTTCTGAGCTGATTTTTATGACTTCTTTCCTTCTTCTAACTTTGGGGCTTTTTTGTTCTTCTTTCTCTAATTGCTTTAGGTGTAAGGTTAGGTTGATTATTTGTGATGTTTCTTGTTTCTTGAGGTAGGTTTGTATTACTATAAACTTTCCTCTTAGAACTGCATTTGCTGCATCCCATAGGTTTTGGGTCATCGTGTTTACATTGTCATTTGTTTCTAGGTATTTTTAAATTTCCTCTTTAATTTCTTCAGTGATCTCTTGGTTATTTAGTAGTGTATTGTTTAGCCTCCATGTTTTTGTATTTTTTACAGATTTTTTTCCTGTTATTGATATGTAGTCTCAAAACGTTGCGGTCAGAAAAGATACTTGATACGATTTCAATTTTCTTAAATTTACCAAGGCTTGACTTTGTGACCCAAGATATGATCTATCCTGGAAAATGTTCCATGAGCCCTTGAGAATAAAGTGTAATCTGTTGTATTTGGTTGGAATGTCCTATAAATATCAATTAAGTCCATCTTGTTTAATGTTTCATTTAAAGCTTGTGTTTCCTTACTTATTTTCATTTTGGATGATCTGTCCATTGGTGCAAGTAGGGTGTTAAAGTCCCCTACTATGATTGTGTTACTGTCGATTTCCCCTTTTATGGCTGTTAGCATTTGCCCTATGTATTGAGGTGCTCCTATGTTGGGTGCAGAAATATTTACAATTGTTATGCCTTCTTCTTGGATCGGTCCCTTGATCAGTATGTAGTGTCCTTCTTTGTCTTTTGTAATAGTCTTTATTTTAAAGTCTATTTTGTCTGATATGAGAATTGCTACTCCAGCTTTCTTTTGATTTCCATTTACATGGAATATCTTTTTCCATCTCCTCACTTTCAGTTTGTATGTGTCCCTAGGTCTGAAGTGGGTGTCTTGGAGACAGCGTATATACAGGTCTTGTTTTTGTATCCATTTAGCCAGTCTATGTCTTTTGGTTGGAGCTTTAATCCATTTATATTTAAGGTAGTTATCGATATGTATGTTCCTATTACCATTTTCTTCATTGTTTTGGGTTTGTTACCATAGGTCTTTTCCTTCTCTTGTATTTCTTGCCTAGAGAAGTTCCTTTAGCATTTGTTGTAAAGCGGGTTTAATGGTGCTGAATTCTCTTAGCTTTTGCTTGTCTGTAAGGTTTTAATTTCTCCATTGAATTTGAATGAGATCCTTGCTGGGTAGAGAAATTTTGGTTGTAGATATTTCCCTTTAATCACTTTAAATATGTCCTGCCACTCCCTCTGGCTTGCAGAGTTTCTGCTGAAAGATCAGCTGTTAACCTTATGGGGATTCCCTTGTATGTTATTTGTTGTTTTCCCTTGCTGCTTTTAATATTTTTTCTTTGTATTTAATTTTTGATAGTTTGATTAATACGTGTCTTGGCGTGTTTCTCCTTGGATTTCTCCTGTCCTGTATGGGACTCTCTGCACTTCCTTGACATGATTGACTATTTCCTGTCCCATATTAGGGAAATTTTCAACTATAATCTCTTCGAATATGTTCTCAGTCCCTTTCTTTTTCTCTTCTTCTTCTGGGGCCCCTGTAATTCGAATGTTGGTGCATTTAATGTTGTCCTAGAGGTCTCTAAGACTGTCCTCAATTCTTTTCATTCTTTCTTCTTTATTCTGCTCTGCAGTTGTTATTCCCACCATTTTATCTTCCAGGTCACTTATCCGTTCTTCTGCCTCAGTTATTCTGCTCTTGTTTCCTTCTAGAGAGTTTTTTATTCCATTTATAGGGTTGTTCATCATTGTTTGTTTGCTCTTTAGTTTCTCTAGGTCCTTGTTAAATGTTTCTTGTATTTTCTCCATTCCATTTCCAAGATTTTGTATCACCTTTACTATCGTTACTCTGAATTCTTTTTCAGGTAGACTGCCTATTTCCTCTTCATTTCTTTGGTCTGGTGGGTTTTTACCTTGCTCCTTCATGTGCTCTGTGTTTCTCTGTCTTCTCATTTTGCTTAACTTACTGTGTTTGGGTGTCTCCTTTTCACAGGCTGCAGGCTCGTCATTCCCGTTGTTTTTGGTGTCTGCCTCCAGACACCAAAGTTTGGTTCGGTGGGTTGTGTAGGCTTCCTGGTGGAGGGGACTGGTGCCTGTGTTCTGATGGGTGAGGCTGGATCTTGTCTTTCTGGTGAGCAGGACTGTGTCCAGTGGTGTGTTCGGGGGTGTCTGTGACCTTATTATGATTTTAGGCAGCCTCTCTGCTAATGGGTGGGGTTGTGTTCTTGTCTTGCTAGTTGTTTGTCATGCTGGTCGTTGAGTGGAGCTGGGTCTTAGCGTTGAGATGGAGATCTCTGGGAGAGCTTCGCTGTTTGATAAGACTTGGAGCCGGGAGGTCTGTGGTGGACCAATGTCCTGAACTCAGATGTCCCACCACAGAGGCACAGGCCTGACACCCGGCCAGAGCACCAAGACCCTGTCAGCCACACAGCTGAGAAGAAAAGGGAGAAAAAAAGAAAGAAAAAAATAAAATAAAGTTTTTAAAATAAAAAATAATTATTAAAAAATTAAAAAAAATTAAAAAGTAATAAAAAATTAAAGAAAGAAGAGAGCAACCAAACCAAAAAACAAATCCACCAGTGATAACAAGTGCTAAAAACTATACTAAAAACAAAACATACAAACAAAAAATTAAACAAAAGACAGACAGACAGAACCCTAGGACAAATGGTAAAAGCAAAGCTATACAGACAAAATCACACAAAGAAGCATACACATACACACTCACAAAAAGAGAAAAAGGAAAAAAATATATATGTCTTTATATAAAAAAAAGGAGGAAGAGAGCAACCAAATGAATAAACAAATCTACCAATGATAATAAACTCTGAATACTAAAGTAAGATAAACATAATACCAGAAACAAATTAGATGCAGAAAGCAAACCCCAAGTCTACAGTTGCTCCCAAAGTCCACTGCCTCAATTTTGGGATGATTCGTTGTGTTCATGTTTTCCACAGATGCAGGTATCAAGTTGATTGTGGAGATTTAACCCGCTGGTCCTGAGGCTGCTGGGAGAGATTTCCCTTTCTCTTCTTTGTTGGCACAGCTCCTGGGGTTCAGCTTTTGGTTTGGCCCTGCCTTTACATGTAGCTTGCCTGTGGGCATCTGTTCCCCGCCCAGAGAGGATGGGGTTAAAGTAACAGCTGATTAGGGGGCTCTGGCTCACTCAGGCCAGGGGGAGGGAGGAGTACAGAATGCGGGGCGAGCCTGCAGGCAGCAGAGGCCAGCGTGATGTTGCACCAGCCTGAGGCGCGCCGTGTGTTCTCCCAGGGTACCCTGGAAGTGGGATCCAGGGACCCTGGATCCTGGGACCCTGGAAGTGGTGGGCTGCACAGGCTCCCGGGAGAGGAGGTGTGGATAGTGACCTGTGCTTGCACACAGGCTTCATGGTGGCTGCAGCAACAGCCTTAGCTTCTCATGACCGTCTCTGGTGTCCATGCTGATAGCCATGGCTCACTCCCATCTCTGGAGCTCGTTTAGGTGGTGCTCTGAATTCCCTCTCCTCATGCACCCCGAAACAATGGTCTCTTGCCCCTTCGGCAGTTCCAGGCTCTTTTCTGGACTCCCTCCTGGCTAGTTGTGGCACACTAGCCCCCTTCAGGCTGTCTTCATGCAGCCAACCCCAGTCC
Organism: Monodon monoceros; assembly: GCF_005190385.1. Lineage (NCBI taxonomy): Eukaryota > Metazoa > Chordata > Mammalia > Artiodactyla > Monodontidae > Monodon > Monodon monoceros. The sequence continues at coordinate 40,614,424 of NW_021703765.1, forward strand.
TCTCCCTGGCATCTGACCTCCAAAGTCTGAGCCTCAGCTCCCAGCCCCTACCGGCCCCACCAGGTGAGCAGACAAGCCTCTCAGGCTGGTGAGTTCTGGTCGGCACCGATCCACTGTGCGGGAATCTCTCCCCTTTGCCCTCTGCTCCCCTGTTGCCGTGCTCTCCTCCATGGCTCTGAAGTTTCCCGCCTGCCCACCTGCCATCTCTGCCAGTGAAGGGGCTTCCTAGCGTGTGGGAACTTTTCCTCCTTCACAGCTCCCTCCCAGAGGTGCAGGTCCCATCCCTATTCTTTTGTCTCTGTTTTTTCCTTTTTCTTTTGCCCTACCCAGGTATGTGGGGAGTTTCTTGCCTTTTGGGAAGTCTGATGTCTTCTGCCAGCGTTCAGTAGGTATTCTGTAGGTGTTGTTCCACATGTAGATGTATTTCTGATGTATTTGTGGGGAGGAAGGTGATCTCCACATCTTACTCCTCCACTATCTTGAAGGTCTTCAAGAAAAAGTATCTTAAAAACAGCTAGAGAAGAGAGTTATATTGTTTTCAAAGTATCGACAATGAGACTTACAACTTAATTCTCAACAGAAATGATGGAAACCAAAAGATTTTATAATAACATTTTTTTTAAATAAATTTATTTATTTATTTTTGGCTGTGTTGGGTCTTCTTTGCTGCACACGGGCTTTCTCTAGTTGTGGCCAGCAGGGGCTACTCTTTTTTGCAGTGCGTGGGCTTCTGATTGTGGTGGCTTCTCTTGTTGCGGAACACAGGCTATAGACATGCAGGCCTCAGTAGTTGTGGAACACGGGCTCAGTAGTTTTGGCTCAAGGGCCCTAGAGCACAGGCTCATTAGTTGTGGCACACGGGCTTAGTTGCTATGCATCATGTGGGATCTTTCCGGACCAGGGCTTGAACCCATGTCACCTGCATTGACAGGCAGATTCTTAAACCCTGCACCACCAGGAAAGCCCCTATAACATTTTTAAAGTGCTGAAAGAAAACAAAAGCCAACTCAGATTTCTATCTCTCTTAAAAAAAAAATTCCCTCAAAATTGAAAATAACAATAGATAATTTCAGACAAATAAAAACTGAGGACGTTTATTAACAGTGGGTCTGCACTAAAAAAAATACCAAAGAGAGATTTTCAGGAGAAAAAAATGATCACAGATGGAAACATGGAAAAAAACAAGAATTAAGAATCCAGAAAAGGATACATATGTGGGTAACTATAAATGAGTATTGACCATACAAAAAATAATTGTGAATTATTGTGAAATTTAAAATATATAGATAATTAAAATGTATAACAAGAATAATGCAAAAGACAAGAGGGAGTGGTAAATAGAGTTCAATGTTCTAAATTTCCAGCAGTATTAGGAAAAGGATAAAATATAATTTTAATAAATCAAGGCATGTTGTGATCTCTAGGTTAACCATTATACAACTACTAATGATAATAATAATAACTGTAAAATTAACAAATGAATAGGAGGAAAATGGAATACTGAAAATATTTAATCAATTCTATAAAAAGCAAGAAAGGAGGGAAAAGAAAATATAAAGCAGACCAAATTAAAAGCAAATAGTAAGATGAGAGATATAAAACCAAATATATCAGTAATTTCATTAAAGATAAATGGACTAAATACACCAAGTAAAAGAGTAAGATTGTCCGACTGGTTTAAAAATAACTCATTTTATGATCCTAACAGGAGACAAAATTTAAATATAAGGATATACCAGAAGAAAGGTGATGTAGCTATACTACCAGTAGGTGTAATAAAAATTTAAAAAACAGAATAAACAAAGTTCATGTAAATGGGCATGAGTTCTTTCTACATTAAAAGCCTAGTATTTCTAGGTTGATAATATTTTGGCATATTAGATGCTGTTTTACAAATTATAAATCAGTTGTAGCTAATCAATGTTTTAAGAAATTATTGTACATGAAAGAAAAAAGGAAAAAAGAGAGAAAAAGAGAGATGATAGATAAATAGGCAAATGGACATGATAGATGATAGATAAAAAGATAGATAGATAAATAGATAATAGACATGTCTTCTTGCATATTCATTTTACACTCTCCCAGGATTCATATCTGTGGCTTAAAATTCTAACGTAATTCTTAGACCTATAGGCCCTCCCTCACAGTATTGTTTCTTTAAACACGGTTCATAATCTCCAGGTGGTCTGCACTTGCACAGCCCCAGTCTCCACCCCCACACAAACACACAACTCTCTCAGCAATCTGCAGAAGAAAAGAGACACTGTGGCTCCAAAAGCCCTAAAACCATTGGGCGGTGGGGAGGTAGGGAGTAAAGTAACACTGGAGGCAAGATGAGGTATTCTGAGAATAAAGAGATAGGAGCTTACTCTGTAGAAGTAAAATATATAAAAGTAGTACTGTTATCCCAAAGTGAAAAAAAAAACATCCTGTTTGGGGATAAAAAGCCAAGGACTGTTTGGGGATAAAAAGCCAAGGAATATGTCTGGTATATATCACCATGGATGTCAATTAAGTCTCAGATTCAGGTTTGACTCTTTAAAACGCTAGCAAAGGAAGACCAGATGGAGTGTGTGAGAAGTGAGTAGTTAATGGATGAGGCAGAGAGTGTTAATAAATTCCAAAGGACTTGTTCCATCAAGAAAGATTCCACTAATTTGCAGCAGCCTAACTCACAGGACCTCATAAGACACATTCTGTTAGCGTCAGTGTTCCACACCAATTACAGATTTCTGAAGGGCCATCAGAGCAAAACTATACCCTTCATATGTAAGCCGACACTGCTGTAACTAAGATTGCAATTGGACTGGGACAAATCTCCATGATCTTGATATATGAAAATCCACATAGATGGTTTCCATAGAAATGAATAAAAACATTTCCAAATTACTTATTCAGGATTAATCCACTGCAGCTCTGCAAAGCAAATACATTTGATGAGGCTCAGTAAAGCAGCCAATGAAAAATAAACTACAATTGTCCAATAAGGTAGTTCCTTTCACTGACAGAAAATCCATGCACATTTAAAATATGCTTTTAGGCAAAGTGTTATCTTTTAATTTCAAGTGTATAAATCCATAAATTAATCATTGAAAACACATTAAAGATTACTGAATACAGTTTTAAACAGATGAAAAGAGCAAAGACTATAGCCACCAACCCTTCTATCCAAATCTTGATTCTATTATTTCCTAGCTGGGTTAACTTGGGCAAGTTCAATTCTTCTCTCTCAGCCTTAGTTTCATTATCTGCAAAATGGGAGTGATAATATTTTTCTCTTGGGTATAATGAAAAAATTTTACACTTTTCAGATGAAGACAGCATAATGCAGAGAGATGAAGGGTTGTATTCAACACCATCATTAGTAAGAGAAAGAGATAAATTCAGAAGCCACATAACTGCCTTCACCGTCCCAAAACAACCCTCTTCTATTATTGTTCGGTTTTCTTTAGGTCCATATGGTTTCCATTTATACAAGTAAACCGAGCTAGAAAACTGGAGAATTGTCCAAACTAAATGATTTTTCCTCAAATGTTCTATTGATACAAATATACTCTCCATCCCACTCACCTCCCCCCACCGCCAAAAATGCTTTGCTTTCAGATATCTGTTATTAAATCAAATACTCTAGAATTTGAACCCATGGCATGTGTAGCAGGATATTAAGTGCAATTTTTTCCTATTGTCTCAGATTAGAATTTTGGCTAAGTCCTCAAAACTGAAGACAGTGGGTATTCAGTACCTGTATGTGTTAGTTTAGGTTCTCTGAGAAGCAAACACCAAGACAGGTGTAGACATGAAAGAGATGTATTGAGGAAAAGGTCTATTAGGGAAAAGGGGAAGGCAGCAGGGGAGACAGGAGGAACCTTAAGAATGCAATTCATGTCTGACCATGGTAAAGGGGGGAGGGAAAAAGGAAAGCTGGGTAGGAAGATTCTCAGCCTCCAGCTAACCTCTAAGGTTTGAAGAAGGCCAGTCGAAAGTTCTGGTGCCAACACCACTTCACAAAAGCTCCCCACCTGATAGGCCTGTCTCAGTACCCTTGACACACACGGTCGTTGGCTGGGAGTAGTTCATGAGGACTTTAGCACAAACAGGGACAGATTCAGAGCACAGCCTCTGGTGCTGTCAGTCAAGTGAGCTCCCTGCAGCAGGAGATCAGAGTGGCACGTTTTCATAACAGTTATACCACGTCTTCTCTATGTGAGGGTCATATTCCCAGAGGTCTTGCTGAGGAGGCAAAAGGGTCCAGTGACTTATAACCTTCCAACACTTCTGAAAGCAAAGACTATGAATTAATTAGGGGGAGACCTTGAAAGGGAATTTGTAGTAGAGAGCGCTGGGGCACCTTACTTCTCCCCAAACACTCATGGAAATTGGAGCCAGTTGATTGAATGGAAGCTGAGATCTCTACTTTCTACCCAAAGGTATGTGCATTCTATAGAACACCGAGCCTGCCCTGTCCTGCTTCCAGAGCCAAAAGCCAGAGCATCCTTGGAAAACCTAATATGTGCCCCCACTGAATTAGGGACCAGAGAGCAGTGCTTTCTTTATCCTGGTGAAGACTGGAGGTGGGATTCTGGTTAGAGAACCACTGGCATATACATTTTGGACATGCTCTCTTCACATCAGATTTCTCTATTATTTGAGAGACAGTGTGTGCAGCCTTAGAAAGGGCAAGAGCTGCAATTGCACTGTTCATCGCCTTGCCACTTGTCTGTGACTTGAAGTAGATTATTTTACTCTTCTGAGCCTCCATTTCCTCATCTATAAAAGAGAATAGTAATTTCTACCCCCAAAATTTGTTGTCAGAGTTAAATGAGATAATGTATGAAACAGCCCAAAAAACCTCTACCAATAGTAAATATATTCCCAAGTATAGAAATAGAGTGCTCTGTAATCCTGTCCTATTGTACATTTTGAGGAAAACACAGATTTTGTAATTTTAGAAAAAAGTACTTTTACGGTAGGTCTTTGTTGGTTATCCTTTTAAAAAAAATTTTTTTTGTTGGAGTACAGTTGCTTTCCAATGTTGTGTTCATTTCTGCTGTACAACATAGTGAATAAGCTATATGTATACATATATCTCCTCCCCCTTGAACCTCCCTCCCACCCACCCCCTCCATCCCACCCATCTAGGTCATCACAAAGCACTGAGTTGGTTTTAAATATAGCAGTGTGCACATGTCAATCCCAAACTCCCTAACTATCCCTCCCGCCTGCCCCCCCACTCCACCCCACCCCCCATAACCATAAGTTCGTTCTCTAAGTTTGTGAGTCTGTTACTGTTTTGTAAATAAGTTCATTTCTATCATTTTTTTTAGATTCCGCACATAAGCGATATCATATTTCTACCGTAGCACAGGGAACTGCTCAATATCATGTAACAACCTAATTGGGAAAAGAATTTGAAGAAGAATAGATACACGTATATGTATAACTGAATCACTTTGTTGTACAACTGAAACTAACACAACATTATTAATCAACTCTACTCCAATATGAAATAAAGTTTTGGGTTTTTTTTTAAAAAAAGCACTTTTAAAGAACTTGCTGCCTGTAAGGAATTTACTGAAAACCTGAAGACTCAGTGGGACTAAGAACAGCTAATGAGCTTTTCTCAGTATTCTTGTAATTTGAGGACAATAATAAGTCCACAATGTTTTATTGTTTAAAGACTGTAAATTACTCTACAGTTTGCTTGGAGTTATTACATGTGACAGAATGATGAACCATCCCAATTTGCCTAGGACCTTTACAGTTTTACCACTCAAAGTGTCATATCTCAGAAACCCCTCAGTCCCAGCAAACCAAGACACTGGGTCGGCCATATATGAAGTTCCTAGAACTTTGCCTGGAATATTTTAGGCATTCAGTAAATGTTAACTATGGTCATTTTCTTTTATTGAAATTTGGATTCATCCTCTATCAGCAAGACTGTGCTGAGCTTTGGAGTACAAAAGTGAATAAGACTCACGGTCTCCCTTGTAGCTCTCAGAGATTGGCAGAGAAGGTGGATGAATGGGACTAATAGAATTTACTCCCAAAGTTGGGTTTTGATGCAATGTACTCTATAACCCCATAGAAACTTTATAGAGTAAATGTAATATGTATACTTTCTTAAAAGTGCTGTACTAGTTGGAGTCCTCCAGAGAAACAGAGCCAAGAGGAGAAATAGATATATGAGAAAACTTATTACAGAAATTGGCTCCTGAAATTATGGAGGACAAGAAGACCCCGGTTATCCCACCACTAATCTATGTGTTGTTGTGGAGGTATCTTGTAGATGTAATTAAAGTCTATAATCAATTTATTTTAAGTAAGAAATGTTATTCTAGATATTGGACTGGACTTGATTCAATCAGCTGAAATGCCATAAGAAAAGAAGGAGGAAGAAGAAAAGTAAGAAATTCCACCTGTGGTTTTCATCTTCAGCTGGTGCAGGAGAGTTCCAGCCTGCTCTTCTTGACAGCCTACTATACGGATTTCAGACTTGCCTAGCAACTCCCACAATTTCAGAAATAATCCTTCAAGATTTATATTTTATGTGTATAAAAAATATATATATATTTTTTCCCCTTTGTGTAAAGAGGATTGACACTCAAGTCTTGAAGTTTTGCCCCTTGAAGGCATATATATGTATCTTCAAGGGGCAAAACAATCCAGTTAGGCAGTAAACACAGATTTTATATATCACCTTTAAACATGGCAATAATATTGCATATTACAAATTATTATTTTGTCAGCATATAAGGTAGGGTTCCACAGAAATGTGGAAATATAAATATAGATATATCCTTAAAATTTTTTATTGATAAATTCATTTACTATTGTCTCAGCAGAAGAAAGTTTATCCAAATTGAAATTAATGAAAACTACATAAGAAGCACTATGCATTTGAAAAGACTGTAACATTTAGCCTTGTTATCAATAGAATACAAATTATGTGAAAACCTTGGTAATAACAACATAACTAGTGATTTTGCTGAAATGAGTATACAAAAAACAAGTTTTATGAAATAGAGATATACTAATATATGAATTATATGTGCCTTTATCTTATTACTTATGTAAACCTCATTGGCCCATCAATAAAATGCACATATATGCAAAATAATAATTATATTCAGCCACCTTAGATATTTTGCTGACTTTCAGTCATATACAAAACACATTTTTATGCATATTTTTATTTTTTGTCATTATAGAGTTATTTTATTAAGGTAAGAAGGTTGGACATATCTTTAAGAATTTGATAGTTGCTTTAATAGCTTTTGTATATTTGGACTTATAATATGAGGCCTTCATATCCCACACATAACAAGGACAGGCCTGAATTGAGACTTCTTAATAGAATTTTGGTTTCTCCACCTTTACCATGCTACCCCAATAAACACCCAAGAGTCCTAGCCCCATAGTCGTATAGGAGAGCCTCTAGATTTTTCTATACTCCCAAGAGAGCTTAAAAAGCAAAAGGAGTTGAAAGAACACTGTTAGAACTGAATAGCAAGTGTCCTGAGAAAGATGTAGAATGACCTGCAAGGACCTGATAACCAGACAATATTGCAGGACCGTTGGCTTCAGGGCAGATAGCAGTAGCCATATATGTCATGGTCCTAAAGAATGAATTCCTTCTCAGTAGTGGAGAGTGAAGAACAACCAATAATCCTACACGTGATCATATCAACTGAAACTGAAAAGGAATTTGACAAAATTTAACGATCATTAATAATAAAAACTCTCAGAAAAATAGACATAGTAGAACTTCAATTTAAGAAAGAACAGCTACCGGGCTTCCCTGGTGGCGCAGTGGTTGAGAGTCCGCCTGCCGATGCAGGGGACACGGGTTCGTGCCCCGGTCCGGGAGGATCCCACGTGCCGCGGAGCGGCTGGGCCCGTGAGCCATGGCCGCTGAGCCTGCGCGTCCGGAGCCTGTGCTCTGCAACGGGAGAGGCCACAGCAGTGAGAGGCCCGCATACCGCAAAAAAAAAAAAAAAAAAAAAAAACAAGAACAGCTACCAAAAAAAGAATACACCAGAAACAAAAAAACCACTAATGGTGAAAAACTGAATGCTTCCCTCCTAAGACTGAGAACAATGCAAGGATTTCAACTCTCACCACTCTTATTCAACATAGTGCTGAAATTTGTAACTAATGCAGTAAGACAAGAAAGGGGGGGGGGGGAAAGGCATATAGATCTGAATGGAAGAAATACAATTGTCCTTATTTGTACCAAACATGATTGTATAAAATTCCAAAAATCTACAAGAAAAATTTTTTGGAATATATAAATGTGTTCTGCAAGGTCACAGGACACAACAGCTGGTGTTTCAGAGAATTGCTTGGTGTGGGGAAATACACATTCGATGAGCACAAGTAAAGGGTTTTATGTAAGTAGTAAAGAAGACTCACAGGGAAGAATTGGGATTTTTTCCTACATAGAAAAAAAATACTGAGTTTTTCCATTTTAGGGAGGCAAGAGTGTACCCAATCTCAAGATGTATTATATAGCTACAGTAATGAATACTGTATGGTATTGGCTGAGGTATAGACACATAGGTGAGTGGAACAGAGTGGAACCAGAAGTAACTCACACAGATACACCCAACTGATTCTTGACAAAGGGACAAAAGCAAAAATAGAGGAAAAACCACCTTTTCAACAAATGGTGCTGGAGCAATTGGACATCCACAGAAAAAAAGAAAGAAAGAAAGAAACTCAACCTAAGTTTTACAGTTTCTATAAAAATTAACCTAAAATGAATCCTGGTCTTAAATAGAAAATAAAACTTTTAGGAAAAAAACAAGAGAAAATATTTGGATCAAGGATTAAGTAAAGAGTTCATAGATGTGACACCAAAAGCATGACATATAAACAGAAAAATTTCTAAGTTGGACTTCATCAAAATTTAAAACTTTTCTTCATAAAAGACCCTGTTCAGAGAATGATAAGACAAGGTATAAGTTGGGAAAAAATATTTACAAAGCACATATCTGACAAAGGACTAGTATCCAGGATAAAAAACTCTCAAAACTCAACAGTAAAAACGTAAACAACCCAATTAGAAAATGGGCAAAAGGCACAAATAGACATACGGATAGCAAATAAGCACATGAAAAGATGCTCAACATCATTAACGATGAAAGAAACACAAATTAAAACCACAATGATAGCATTACACATCTATCAGAACAGCTAAAATTTAAAAATAACAGCATCACCAAATGCTAGCAAGGGTGTGGATTACTCATGCCTTACTGGTGGGAATGGGAAAAGGCACAGCCACTCTAGAAAACAATTTAGCACTTTCTGAAAAACTAAGTGATCAACTACCATACAATACAACAAGTATACTCCTGGACATTTATCCCAGAGAAATGAAAAATTATGTTCACACAAACATCTGTATTTGATGCTTACAGCAGCTTTATTCATAGTAACTCAGTACTGGAAATAGCCAAAATCTCTCTCAATAGGTGAATGATAAACAAAGTGCAGTACATCCATACCATGTAATACTGCCCAGGAATAAGAAGGAAGGAACTCTTGATACATGCCCCAACCTGAATGACTCTCCAGAGAATTAGGCTGAGTGAAAAAACGCCAATCCCAAAAGGTTACATACTATGTGAATCCATTTATATAACATTCTTAAAATGACAAAATAAAAGAATGGAGAACAGGTTAGTGGTTGTCAGGAATTAAGGAGGAGGTGGGGTGGGAGAGAAGAAGCAACAGAGGGGATCTTGTGGGGATGAAATGTTCTGTTTCTTGACTGTATCATCATGAGTATCCTGTGTGATATTTTACTCTAGTTTTCCGAGATGTTACCGTGGCAGGAAAATGGGTAAAGAGGACACAGGACCTACCTGCCTTATTTCTTACAACTGCATGTAAATCTACAGTTACCTTACCTTAAAAAATCTAATTTTAAAAAATTTGAAAGTCTTAAAAAAATTATGAAAGTCTAAGAAAACCAGAAGTGATGTAGTTTGCCCGGGTTGACTAGATTATGTTTTTTGCTATTCTATAGAATGAAAGGTGGAAAGAAAGAGTAGGACAAGTGGTCCAACAGTCAATTAAAGTTTTTTAAAAAAAAGATACAAAGTACCTTAAAGATTTTATCACAATTTAAAATATACAAATGCACATGTATTTGATGATCTGCTGCTATAAAAACATAGGCTCTTCTTTGATTATCAAATACCAGTAGCGCTGCATGTGCCTGCACACGTCTATGTAGTGCTGTCTACCATTTCAGTCTGGCTCTTTAAAGGGAAAAAGAAGCTTATAGAACTTGGGACGTGCTTAGCATTTTCTCTAATTTCTAGGTTTTCACATTTCTAGGTTTTCACAGATTTTTTGTTGTTTTTCTTCTTTTTCAAGTAGTTTACAGTTGTCTCTCACACAGGTCTAATTTAACAGCATTTTTAAAGCAACTCTCTGATTCTCTCCAAACGAACCATAAAAATGAAATTACTGAACTAGCAATCCCTCCCCAAGGATAACTACTCTTAATAGGAGGCACAGATCCTTCAGTGCAGATCTAATCCCAATGTATTTTTAAACTGAGGTGAATTTTTGGGTGGGCTGATTTGTATTTCTTTTTCCTATAAAGTATGTTTTACTATTCTTTTTTTAAATTTTATTTATTTTTGGCTGTGTTGAGTCTTCGTTGCTGGGCCCAGGCTTTCCCTATTTGCGATGAGAGGAGGTTACTCTTCGTTGCGGTGCACGGGCTTCTCACTGCGGTGGCCTCTCTTGTGGCAGAGCACGGGCTTTAGGCGCGCGGGCTTCAGTAGTTGTGGCTCCCGGACTTAGTTGCTCCGCGGCATGTGGGATCTTCCAGACCAGGGCTGGAACCCATGTCACCTGCATTGGTAGGTGGATTCTTAACCACTGCACCACCAAGGAAGTCCCTACTTTTCTAATAAAAAAATGAGTTGTGAATGTTCCTATAATAAAAAATCAGGTGGATAAATTTTTGTAATAAAAAAGTAAGTTATCAATGTGCTCACTGTCCTCCTTAATCCCCGTTCTACCACCACACAAAAAAGGAAATTCCTATCCAAGGCAAGTTTTTCTCCACCTCATTTTCCCTTTGCACTCAATACAATCCTGGACCACCTTCCTTCAACTTCAGCTGGTATTGTGCTCAGGAAATATAAATGAATTTTCACCATCACTTTTATAGTACATTCTAAACACTAATAGAAGTTGTTTGAGAGGATTCTTGGCTCTGTTGTCCTGGTGCATATTAAGCTGATGGAGACAGTTCATTAATGAAACAAGTCATCTACAAAGGTGAAAACAGAAGAAAACATACAAGGTGTTCTACCTGTACAGAGAAGTCTGGTAACAGGATATCGTGTGTGTGCTCATATATATATGAATCAGAAAGGTAAACATGCGTAGACCCTGAAGTAATTGAATATGTGCATTTGCACATAAAAGATTGCTGTCCACGTGTGTGCGTGCACACTCGCACCTGTGGAGAAGCCTAAAGCCTTTGATTCTCCTCCACCAAGTAGCTATTACAGACCACATAGTGTACTGGAAATGAACACTGGAGGAGAACTGGGGAGACCACCAATTCTCCATCTTTGACGATCCAATCTCTGCCCTTGACTGTGACTTCCTGCTCAGAACGCCAATGACTCCGCTAGCAAACTACCTGAAGAAGACAGTGATTTCTCAGAGAACACAGAACAGGAAAGAGAAACCAAATGAAAAAGAAACAAGTGCACTCAGGATGAACCCCACAAGGGAAAGCCAAATCTCAAGGTGTAGAATTTAATTTTTCTGGTAATGGTGTAATTCTGCTCTCAAGTGAATCACTCTTTATTCTACTTTATTTTGCACGTATTATCTGTAAGGCACAATTTTTAATCTACAATTATCTTACCACGTAATTTAACCTTTGTGTATAGCAGTAAGTTATGCACTACGTGAAATAGTCTGGTGTTAAATTGTTTTGCCATGGTAGGTCTTATCATTCCCATTTTTTTTTTTTTTTTCGGTACGCGGGCCTCTCACTGTCGTGGCCTCTCCCGTTGCAGCGCACAGGCTCCGGACGCGCAGGCTCAGCGGCCATGGCTCACGGGCCCAGCCGCTTCGCGGCATGTGGGATCTTCCGGGACCGGGGCACGAACCCGTGTCCCCTGCATCGGCAGGCAGACTCTCAACCACTGCGCCACCAGGGAAGCCTTATCATTCCCATTTTTTATATCTCTTTGTTCAGAGCCCAACTTGGTGAGGCGATTGGATGATGTAACCTGCATGACAATGGTTGTGGAAATATTAAAACAAGTCCCCAATACCTGCTAAGTCAAAGGGTCGGGAAAGGATGATCAGAAAGTATGCCTCTTTCTGCCAAAGGAAGTTTAAAACATCTCATCCTATTTCCCCCAAGAAGCTAAGAGGCAGAACAAGCATGATAGTGGACGTCAGGCAGGGCTGCATCAGGGGGGAGAAGAAAGGGGGGAAAGGGCAGGGAAGGGGGTGTGAGAGAAACATAAAGAACTATGTGCAGAAACGTGAGGAATAGATTTTAAAAATTAGAAAATGAAGTCAAATAAATGGTACAAAAAGGCACAAACAGGTACAAAGAAAAAAGAATGTACACATATATTGGAAATTTTTCTGAATACTGTCCTTGAATTGCCATAGAACACTGTCTTATAGGTAAGATAAGTCTCATCAAGAAAGCAAACAAATCACTTTATCTCTTTAGTAACTAAACTCTCTGGGTCCAGGAGGATAACCATATTATAATAAATACTGCTCTTATGTAAATGCTGTCACAGTAAGGTTTTAAGACATCTCATGAAAATCCTTTAGGTTTCGAAAAGTTATCATCGGGTGGCAGCTCACTTTATAAATCCCATGGTATGTTTCAAATTACAATAAGATACTATGAAATATTACAATAAAAATACTGTTTTGTTTTTCTTTAAAAAAAAAAAGAAGAGAAGGAAGAAAGAAAAAAGAATACTCTAATGAGCAATCTTTTCTGTTTGGTGGGAAGCAAGATCTTCTATAGGAAGAAATCTTATAATCTCCTACCCCTTTTTTTCTGAGTCTCCAAATTAAAACACCCCAGAAAAGACTATCATCCCCTTATCCTTTGCAAATTACATAATAAACAGAATTTCACTGGAAATTTTGCTCTTGTTTCAGGTCAGCCTCTCATCTTAATCATCTAGTCTACCAATGTAGTTGCACCTGGATTTTTATTAACCTGTTTTACCTTTGCCTTTGAATTACTTTGGGAAACAAAGCTGATAGCAGATGCTAAGCCATAAACTAGGCCAAATTTGCAAGTTTGGGTCCAACTTTCTCATACCATCCGAAAGTGTCTAACATTGAAATTCCGGCTTCAGTGAGGTGTATTAATGCATATTTTAATTAACACAAACCGTGAGGTCTAGCAATGTACTGGAAACATTCTCTATAAAAAGAAAAATAGTTCCAGAAGGATATATGGATTTAACCCACACCTACCATTTTTAAGGAGTTGGTTTCCTAATAAATATAGGAACGTCATGCTACCTGAAAATTAAGTTCTCTTTCATTAGTGATGGTAGGGAAAATGTAGAATGTATTATACCAGTAGAAAGAAAAAACAAGCATCAAAACATTGACAGTAATAGTACAGTATTGAGTGTGTTTCGCAGAATATTACCCATATAGGATTTTTTTTAACATCTTTATTGGAGTATAATTGCTTTACAATGGTGTGTTAGTTTCTGCTTTATAACAAAGTGAATCAGCTATACATATACGTATATCCCCATATCTCCTCCCTCTTGCGTCTCCCTCCGGCCCACCCTCCCTATCCCACCCCTCTAGGTGGTCACAAAGCACCGAGCTGATCTCCCTGTGCTATGCGGCTGCTTCCCACTAGCCATCTATTTTACATTTGGTAGTGTATATATGTCCATGCCACCCTCTCACTTCGTTAATAGAAGAATTTCTTATATTCTTAACTCAAATTCCCATCTGAAATTCACCATAAGATTTGTAAGTAACAGTATGTTATTTTCAAAGGTCATTTCATTCCAGCAAAAATATAGATGCCATTAAGAGCCCATAGACAATACTTTATGGTAAAAGTGAGTCAAAGGACACAAAAACAAGATGCAAATCTAAAAACAAAAATGTTTTCAACAGCAATAAAAACAAACAGTACAGAAAATGTTATGTTGCAGTCATGAACATCCCCCAAAATTTAGCGACTTAGCAGAGCAGAAATTTATTTCTCACTCGAAACTTGCTGTGGGTCAAGGTGACCCTCAGGAGTCCTTCTCAGACACTGAGTGAGGATCCAAACTGACAGAGGCTCCACCTGCTTACAGCTGTACACGATCTGGTTCAATGAAACAAAGAGGAGTATGGCTAACAGCACACCAACGTTTACGTGCCTCCACCCAATTCAATTCTGTACACACGTCATTGGCCAAAGCAAATCCATGGCTATGTCTTTGGGGATAAGGGAAATTTAATCTTCTATGCGACTGGAGAGGAGACCATATATATTGGTGAACGAGAACAATATCTACCATAAATAGTAAGAGCAGCTTTGGAGGGGGAACTCAATTTTTCTGATTATATACGGGATGACTCTCTCGCCAGCGATTACTTCATAGATAACCCTGACGAGAAGGACTAAAGTCTGGTGGAGAGGGAATCACCTTAACTTTTTGCCATTCTGATGTGCCACGTGAATTCCCTCCTCTCTCCACCCTACTCCCCTCTTGTACTTCCATCGCCTCTCCACTCTGATTTAAGACATTCACCTTCTCCTGCAAACCTAAACTCATCCTCCTAGACTAGGTTAGAAATCCCTCTTACGGGATTTCAAAGCATCCTGTAATTACTCCTATGTGTCAGAGTGTTCACATAAATTGTTTCGATACATAGAAATGCGGGTAAAATATACACTGGATACCTAATAAATGATCAAAAAAGTCATCACCATCATCATAGCACCTAGCACTTTGCATTTATTAATTTAACTGTCTTTCTCGCAAGACTGTGAGAGCCCATCCCCCTGCCTAGCTCTTACTTGAGGACACCTTCCTCCAGGTCAGTCTGCTCCCACCCACTCATACCAGCCTTGACCATTGACCTGGACGTGAGCCCCTCACAGCCTCTACTTCCCAGGGGTGCTATGTACCCACTCCTTTATTGACCCCAAATTTCTCTGTATTCATTCACCTTCTTCTATAGCTATGCTTGGACTATTACAGGATACATAAGCACTAAGCCTTTCAGTCACACATTAGGAAATGGTTTCATTTGCGATAAAAATTGTTATCAGGACATTGCAACAGATAAACTAAGGAAGCAAATGTTCAAAAGTTGCTGAAGGACTTTCTCCTCCCTCCTATTCCAGTTACTCTTTTCTCTGACACTCCACATAACTGTCATACAGTGTGGATGGTTCAATTTCAAATTTTATTTGTCCAACGTCTTTGAACTTTCATTTTCTGATAATTCCACAATGCTCATTCAGTTGTTCAGACATCTGAAATGATTCCATTATTAAGATAATCATTTACACATATATGATATTTACTATACACATGCTCTCCTATACATATATTATCTCATTCTATCAGCAATATTGATCCTCTTTGAAGAATCATATTAAAACTAGTGCACCATATGATAAATAACAAGCACCAACTATTAGTTTTATCATAGAGTGGCATAAATTAGCACCTTATTATTATGCACATTTGTATATATCTTAATAACATTCATGCTGGAAATAGGTTTTATTGAAATACTCTGTATCTGGTTTTCCTAAGAATAACTCCTAGATTCTCTGCGTGTCAAGGTGTCTTCTCCCTGTAGGGTAAAAACTCTGATCCTCTCATCAATGTCAGCCACGAATAATTTAACACCCTCCCCAATAGGTTATGTGTTTTGGAAGTTTTCATTGGCCTGTGAAACATTTATTATATTCTGTGAACTTATTAAGCATGGTATGAAACATGGAAAAGATATAGTTCCTATCTGCAGCCCCTTCATCTAAATAGCACAAGCAACCAAATAAAAACAGTATGTCACAAAGATTGGTTTCAATTTCCTTCCTTTCTTTTTAGGATCATGATGTCATTTTTCAAAGACCAAGCTCAGGAGCTTCCATATAAGGAGAGCCTGTGGTCATATGAGATTAGAAGATGGTTTACCAAAGAAATGAGTTTTGAGCAAGATGCACTGAAGCAGAATTTGGCCCATACATCAGAAGAAATGATGAAATGGAACTGAGCATAAAAGAACTGAAACGCCAGCTTTTTAGGCAGACGCATCTGCTAGAGAAAGCTCTGAATTTGGAGTAAAGAAATGTTTAAGTTCCTGGTCCTTGCTCTTAAGCATGATGAAGTCTGTGACCTTAGGCAAATGATTTCATCTCTTTCTACTTCTGTTCTGTTCCCCAGGTGTAAAAAGGGGATGAGTTTTCTGTTCTATGTTGCTTGCAGAGATGACGGAAGTGCATAGAATAGGATACCTAGTGAGCATTTTGTGATCTTGGTTCTGGGGGCCTAAGCACTTTGTGGTTCCTCTCCTCTTACTTATCAGGAACAGATCGACAGAGCAGCCAGAATCCTGCAGGAGTCCAGGTCTTGGGTTTGTGTGCAGTACCTGGAGAAAAGCAATCCTCCCTTGGCTTCTCATTTAGATCATCTCCCTAGTCCAGGGAGAGGGGTACATCCCAGCAGTCCATGTCTTGCACCTCCCAGGGAAGAGCCAGAAGTCTGGACACTAGCAGAGATGGTGTAGCTGGCTGAGACACTCCCATCCAGGACCATATGTACAAGCTGGTCACATGTTGAGGGACATGGCCATTTGTCTCCACTCCAGATTATAACTAGCATTTACACAAGGCTTAATCACAGTCTATCAACACTGTATTCTTTCACTGGGATGTCACAAGAACCCCAAGCACTGTCATCCAAGAGCTGCACCGCACCAGGGGATCAGAGCCTGGAGACAGGCAGCACTGGGTTTGAATTCCATCTTAGCCATTTACCAGCTATGTAACCTTGTGCAAAGTACTCCATGTCTCGGAGCCCCAAATCTCCATCTACACTACAATGATTACAAAAAAGGCATCTAATAGGGTTTTGTGAGTGTTAAGCATGAAGTCAAATAAAGCACTTAGTGCAGGGCCTGGCTCGTTGTAAGCACTCTATAAATGCTGGCTACGTTTTTTTGTTTGTTTTGTATTAAGGCAATTTTTTAAAAAGAGTTTTAGGTTCACAGCAAAATCCAGAGGCAGATACAGAAATTTCCTATATATCCCCACCTCCACACACATACACACTGCGTCCCCCATTATCAACATCCCCCACCAGAGTGCTACCTGTGCTACAACTCATGAACTTACATTGACACATTGTAATCATCCAAAGTCCACAGTGTACATTAAGGTCCATTCCTGGTGCCTATTCTATGGGTTTGGACAAATGACATGTGTTCATCTTAGTATCAAAGAGAGTATTTTAACTGCCCTAAAAATTCTCCACCTATTCACCCCTCTCCTCCCCACCATCCCCTGGTAACCAACAATCATTTTACTGTCTCCCCTAGCCTTGCCTTTTCCAGAATGTCATATAGTTGGCATCCTACATTATGTAGCCTTTTCAGATTGGCTTTTTTCACTTAAGGATATGCATTTAAGGTTCTCCATGTATTTTAATGTATTGATAGCTCTTTTTTTTTTAGTGCTGAATAATATTCCATTGTCTGGGTGTACCACCTGACTGTGTTTTTAACGCAGGTATTGAATAGACACAGAGAGGTTATGCAATACGCCCAATCTCACACAGCCAGTGAGCAACACGTCAGGACTTCAACCAGCAATTCTGTCCTCAGTACAGCCCTGCAGGACAGCCTCAAATGAGCCCACGCAGCTGATAAACAGACATGAAAAATGTAAATCCCCACTTCCAGGGAATAGTCAGGAGACTTTGTACATTTCTGTTGTTGGAGAGACATTCTTATTCCCCTTGAATAGAAAGAAAACCACTACTAGGGCCACAGATGGGTCTGGGGCCAGTGGTGGAACGCAGGGGGCAGTGACAGGAAGCGCCCCACTCTCTTCTCCCAGTCAGTCTGGTAGAACCATCTCAAACATCTGGGGTGGGGCCTGAAATTCTGCATTTCTAACAAAAGTCCAGGTGGTGCCGTGCTGCCAGTCCATGGACCAGACTTTAAGAAGGAAGAGGATAGCCTATCATGCTCCCTTAGGAAGAAAAGGGACATTACTCAGTAATTCATCCAACAATTCTTTATTGAGTCTCTATCACATGTTAAGTAGTAGAGATCCAATGGGAAGGAAGGAAAAACTACTGTGATCCCTACCTTTGTAGACTGTTCACAGTATAGGAGAAAACAATTAAACAAACAAATAAAAGAGGAACAAACTTCAATAAATGCTACAAAGGACAAAACAGGGCCTGAGACAGACAGTAAGATGAGGATGTTCTTTAGACAGGTCAGAGAAGACCTCTCTGAGAAGGTGTCAATTAAGCTGAGATTCTAAGGATGGGAGCCAGCTCTGCAAAAAACAGAAGAGGAGAATTTTAGGCTAAGGCATTCATAGCATCCCTGAAATGGCAAAAGAGGAGAAAAGGAAGTATGAATTTCATTTTAATACATTCATTCTATCTTCTGGGTGAAGAATGGACCCTCGATGGTGGCAAGGAAACTAGCCAGAGGCCATTTCATTACAGGGGTTCAGGAAACAGACAATGGAATTCCAGG
This sequence comes from Monodon monoceros, assembly GCF_005190385.1. NCBI lineage: Eukaryota > Metazoa > Chordata > Mammalia > Artiodactyla > Monodontidae > Monodon > Monodon monoceros. The sequence goes on from NW_021703765.1 coordinate 40,633,201, forward strand.
CATTTGGTGCTGAAATAAAGCATGAAAGATGGGCTCGCAGAAGGAGAGAGTGAGACAGGGGCCAACAACCCAGAGTTTCCGATCTCTGTACCCAGCATCAAGTCAGGCTACCCCAGGGACAGCAACAAAAGCACCAGAAAGAGAGAAAGTATCCACAGTACAGAAGAGCTGCCCTTGTGGTGAGAAGGAAACATACCACCTTGGTAGGAAGATTCTCCAGGTAGCAACAATGGCGCTGAAACTAGAAAAATGCCCCAAAGCTCTGGAGCCGTGCTGTCCAACATGGTAGCCACTAGCCACATGTGGCTATTTAAATTTAAATCAATGGAAACTTCATACAGTTAAATTTCAGTGTCTCAGTCTCACTAGTCACATTTCAAGTGCCTGATAGATAGGACATGTGGTTTGTGGCTGCCATTTTGAACAGTAGTGATTCAGAAAACATTTCCATCTTCAGAGAAAGTTCTAGCGGACAGTGCTGCTCTGGATGGCTAAGATGTGAGTTAAAATAAATGGATGATGGAAACTCATAAGATATTCCATAAAGGAATATTCCATAATAATAATATATTCCATAATATTTGCTACTTTCTGGCATATGGACTGTACCCAGGTAATGGGGTCTGGAGTATATTTGCTACCAAGTAAGCAGGAGAAAATATGTGTAGTGGGGCTTCTATGGATGAAGATTGGAAGAGCAGCTATCATATAAAGACAAATGAGTATTGAATTAGGGTGGTGGTATGAGAATCATCTCATTGTCCAATCCAAGGGACCTAGGCTAGGCAGGAGCTTAAATGAAGCCAAAATGAAAACAAATGAAATCTAGGAACTGAGAGTAGTAAGGGGATTTGAGATCTGGGTGTTGGTCAATACTGAACTTCGTAGGAAAGATGGGGTAGTAGTGGGCAAGGTGGAAAGTGAATCCAAATAAGGAAATTTCATGGCTGGAGATCTCGGGGGAGAAACAGTCTAAGTGATATTGAAGTCCAACATGTGGTCTTGCCCATGGTAGCTGAAATGGAAGCAAAGACCATATTCAGGAAATCTAAGTCCAGGATTTTGGAAGGGTCATCAACATGAAGTGTTTTAACTTTTCATTTCAAGCTTACATAAAAGTAGAAAACTAGTATAATGAACCCCTTTATACCTTTAATCCAGCATCAACAATTAATAACTCATGGCCAATCTTATCAACATGGATTTTGTCACCGAGAGATTGGGAGGTCTTAGTGTGAAGAAAGGAAAATGGAAGAAGGCGGTAAAACCAAAAAAGGGATGGGAGGTCCCCTTTGCCATGGTCAACAGTGGCAACTAAATAGGAGATGTGGAATTGAAAATAGGAGCGGTGCTAATGAAGGGACAATGGAAAGCAAGTAGCACAACAGCTGGCACATAGTAAAGACAATAAATAAGAAAGCAGACAGGGATAGACAGTGGAGAGCAAAGAATATCCTATTCGCATCTCCCTACATCTGTGAGGGATTTAAGCAGCAGGAGACAGACCCAATGATAGAAAAAAACCTTTGGAAAAGACTTCAAAATCTAGGTTGCCGTCATGGATACAGCCCCCATAGATTATAATTATAATAATCCAGCCAAACCATATTATATCACGAAAATGTTGAGCAAAAGCCACACAGCCAAGAAGTTTGCTCCCTACTGATATTTGAAAATAAAACACAGCTACAAAGATCAGTCTCCATTAACGTGACTCCCGAAGGCTCTCCACTGCCCTTTGCCCTGTCCCAGTGAAGATCGGCGTCACCTCTGCAATTTGTCTTTGATAAACACAAAAACTCTTCATGAGCCAGTATTCTTTCAGGTTAAGTGCAATGGGCACAGCTGCAAATGCACGGGGCCACGATGCCTCAAAGACCTTCAATGATTTGTTTGTATTTCTTCCAATTTTAATAGAACTGGCAAGTGACAGACATCCACAATCACATGAAAAGCTGCCTTCAGAGTTGGCCTCTTGGACTGCTGTTAGTCCTAAAAATCTAAATGCAACAAGCAAAAGCGTGGGCGTTAGAAATCCTATGTGTTTAAACCAAGATTCTAAATTTGTCTTCGTTTTCCTAGAGGAATACAGGAGTTCAATGTTTGGTTTCCTAAGACCATTTCTGGTTCAGTTTCAGTCTGTACGTCTACTGAACTGGTAGGGTGGGTACCACTAATACATGTGGTTTACATTAATGCTATTCATGATGTTTATCCTAACTCTGCAGGAAGCAGCTCACCAGATGGTATTCACATTTGTGTGTTGCTCAAATTCACTCAGAATCCCCATTCCAAAGACGAATCCATCAGTGGCAACGTCGATAAAACACATGCCTCTGCATTGGTTATTAAAAAGGCCACTTTCAATAAGAGGAAAAATACTGCAACAGGACACTTGGGATGAAATGTTAAAATCAAACGACTTCCCAAGCCTGCATCGCGATTTGGGGATCAGCTGATAACCTGCAGAACAATGCATGTGCTCAGAAAAGAGCATTTCAAGTGAGTAAGAATTTGGTGGCTTCAAGGAGGAGAGCAACTGATTCAGTGCAAAAAGGGTAAATTTCTTCTGCACCGTCCCAACTGAGGACACTGTGCTCATCTCAGGCGGATACTAAGTGATGCAGTAAAGCAGCAAATTAGAAGAATGTAAATTCTTCAGTAGGAATTGCACGCAGGGGAAAAATGCCTCCTAAATCTCATATTTGTTTTCATGTAAATAATGTACACTCTTCCTAAAATCAGACTGGCAAGAGCCTAAGTAAGATGTCAAAATCTGCAATAGATAATATGCTGGACTCCAAAAGGGCTAGGACACAGTCATCTTCCTCCTTGGGTGGAGTTCTTGCTGGCAAATGAGGGATCTACCCAACGTTGAAACCCAGCAGTTTTGGCCTTTTGCTGCCTCGCTTCTCCTTGGTAGGTGCATGTGTTTGTGGTCTCGTCCTCTCCCTCTCTCTCTTCTTCTCTCTGATTTCTCATTACACTAAATTGTATGCTACTTGGTTGAGTGATCCCAGATGATATCAGTTCTGTTTTAATTGGTGTAACTGCTATTGTTATTCCTTCCCCACCCCTCTGTCTGTCGCCCTTGCACAGATCTGGTCATGCCGAGAGTTCCCTCTCAGGTTCGTGGGAGCCTCACTGTTCCACAGAGAATGGTCCAGGGTGAGCCCAGTGGGTGAATCAGAGTGGCCTGGGTTCTCCTCCGTAGTCCCTTATGACCAGGAAACCATCTCCTAAATGTCTCCGATTGGCTTTCCGTCAGCTGCACCTACAGTCTTCTATCCCTAACTGCTTGTGGCACTTACAGACCATATCTCAACACTTAGCACCTAATTGTAATCTGCCTTGTATTGTCCACTGAGGACATTATTGTCATGTAGGTTAAGCTCATTTGTCCTCCCAAGAGAACTTCTCAAGGAGATATGCTGTGGAGCATAAGGCACTGTTGGTTCCCTTCTGCTCCGTCCTGGCAATTAGGTAGGTCCAGCCCCAGCTGTCGGGGAGCTCACAACCTACAGGGCAGGACAAAGGAGTTAACAAAGGATTTACAATATGGTGCTCAGAAGGCAGTGAGCACAGCATATTTAAAATGTCCTAGGAGCACACCGGTTTATGTGAGGAGTCTAGAGCCCCTTGTATAAGGTGATATCTCAGATAAGATTGGCAATTTGCAGAAAAAAGATTGAGATGGAACCATCTCAGGTGGAGAACCAAGGTCAATGTCTGGCGGGGAGATGCAGTGGGGCACTCAAGGAGACCAGCAGAGATGGGGTAAGAAAAACAGCACTAGATATTCAGAGATGCTCAAGGACTATGTCTTTAGGTTGAATCATATAAAATTACCGACCTCAACCAGAAATTTCTGACCTAAAATGACAGCATTTTCATATGGTATGAAATCTGTAATATTATGTTTCTCTGCATATTCCCCCATAGACAATATTTGTTAGGTAGTTTTCATCTAGCTGGAGGGAGGGAGGTCAGCACCATCATTGACTCTCTCTGGGGGTGGTTAGAATTTGAAAGACTCTAATGGAAACTTTGCCCTCCACATGAGGCTCTAGCAACACTTCAGCTCTCTTTAGGGCCGATCAACTCCAGAGGCTTTCTTTGTAGAGTAATGGATATGAGAAATGATTTTTCATTGGTGAAACGAGTGGTGATCAAGATGTGTGTATTGGCTGAAATATTGCGCAGGCATCCCACTCATGCGTGAACAGGGCTAAGAATCCATTGAGCCCGAGAGCCTGTGCAATTAGGAGCTGTGCATGAGCCTTGATGCAGAAACTGTCCTGGGTCCAGCTGCTGGCTCTGAGGATTCTCCTTGTCTGAATCTGGCTGGAATGTTAGCTGAATTCTGCTGCCCCATGACTGCCTCTTTGCCTCTAGTGAAACCTCCGGGCAAGTTGCTGTCGGAACACTCAAAGGCAGGGGTCCCCAACCCCCGGACTGCAGACCAGTACTGGTCCGCAGCCTGTTAGGAACCGGGTGGCCCAGCAGGAGGTGAGTGGGGACGAGTGAGCAAAGCTTCATCTGCCGCTGCCCATCGCTCACACTACCGCCTGAACCAATCCCCTCCCACCCCCATCCATGGAAAAACTGTCTTCCACGAAACCGGTCTCTGATGCCAAAAAGTTTGGGGACCGCTGCTCAAAGGGACCCAGAGCTAGGACTTTCTCAAGTTCATAGAACAGCTTATGTGACTCCTTTGTGTCTCCTGACTTAAAATGTTTATATGTGTGGCAGAATTTGGTCTGAGCCTTGCTATCATTAAAACGTGGTGTCAGGAATTCCCTGGCAGTCCAGTGTTAGGGAATTCCCTGGCTTTCACTGCCAGGGTTCAATCCCTGGTCGGGGAACTAAGATCCTGCAAGCTGTGGGGTGTGGCCAAATAAAAAGAAAGAAAGAAAAATAAAACTTGGTGTCAAGGTTGTCCCAATCCAAGAGATCTAGCACCCTGACCAGGCTACCAGTATGTTCCCCAAAGACCTTTATAGGGCTGATCGAATCAGCTTAGGTCAGTTCACAGCATCCCTCCAGCATAGCACCCAGCACGGCAATAGCCATCCAAGGAGCAGTGGGCAAATGTGAATTAAATCAAGGTTTTGACACAGGCTGAGATTACAGGATTATAGTTGCTCATAGGATAGTAAGAGGAAGTTAGAGATACTGGAGGGAAAGGACTTTCCTTCACACTTCAGAGATCATCCCTTCCACCCCCCTCAGTTAATACCTAGAGATTCGGAGGCCCCGCAATCTCACAGATAATCTGTGACAACTGGCACAACTATCCAGGTTTCTGAATCCTGCTAAAGTGTTCATTTCACCTGACAGTGGCCCTCAAATTTGTGTGTGCATCACAGTGCCCTGGGTGGCTTGTTGAATTCTGGGCACACCTCCAGAATGTCTGATTCCGTAGGGCTGGGGTACGGCCTGAGAATTTGCATTTCTAACAGCTTTCCAGGGGAGGCCGATGCTGCGGGTCCAAGGACCACACTGGGAGAACTCCTGTGCCACACCAGACCCCTTCCTAACCATCCCACCCCTACACCCCACCCCCATCCAAATAGCCCTGTTCCTTACAATCTGGGTCAGCTCCACTCACACGACCTCCAGCGGCAAACTGAACCAAGTGCAACGAAACTAGCGCACACACCCCCACCCTTTCATGATACCTGGCTTGAGGCCCTGCGTTCACATCACAGGGTTAGCAAATGATCCATCTTCAGGGGACTTCAAGGACATGCTTTGTTCTTTCTCTTTGGAAACATATGATGTCTGTAAGGAACGAATGCCAGTTGACTTGGGAAAGCTTCTTGGGGCCAGATCATACTGGGTCTGGACCATTAGGTCAAGACATAGGGCAACCAATTCAGCCCAGCTTTAGTGCTAAACGTTCTGCATTCTGAGAAACCCATTAGCCCTGGGAATACCACAATAGTTGTTCACCCTGTAAAGCACGGAATTCGATTTGTGATTTTCGACAGTGGAATCCAGTCATTCCTTCACCATACGTGCATTACTGTGCTTTGTTCCCAGCTCTCTGTCAGGCCCAGGGAACCAAAATAACATACTACTCCAGATGTTCATGGTCTATTGAAGGAGAAAGATAGGTAGACAACAAATCTCATTATCTGTACTTTAACCAAAGGTGTTTCTGCACCAAAGCTATAGGAACAGAGCTGTGTTTTTAAAGTACTAGGGGGGGCTTCCCTGGTGGCGCAGTGGTTGAGAGTCCACCTGCCGATGCAGGGGACACGGGTTCGTGCCCCGGTCCGGGAAGATCCCACATGCCGTGCAGCAGCTGGGCCCGTGAGCCATGGCCGCTGAGCCTGCGCGTCCGGAGCCTGTGCTCCGCAACGGGAGAGGCCACAACAGTGAGAGGCCCGCGTACCGCAAAAAAAACTAAAACAAAACAAAACAAAAACAAGTACTAGGGGATTGAGAGAGGGAGATTGAGAGAAGGAAAAGGGAAGTTTTTTGTAATAGGGGATACTAAATATGTTCACAGGGAGGAGGGTAGAGAATAAATACAGACGGTAGAGAATAGTTCTCATTTGAGGAGGGGACAATGAAACAAAGATGGTAGAATTACCTGGAGAGGTTTTGTTTTTGTTTTCATGACCCATCCCTTGCCTGCTGCAGACCCTTCTTGTTGAGGATCCTCAAGACAGCAGGAGAGACTGAAGGTGTAAAAGGGAGAGAGAATACTTGATAGAGATAGGCCCAGAAGAGCCAGGAGAAGGAAGGACCCACGGCATAACTGGAGGGGTTGGCCTTGGGTAAGGGAAGCACTCTACCTTCCTCAGAGACCAGAAGGGAAGTGTCTCTTTGAGGTCCCTAATATCCCTGTTTGAAGCCCTTTAAATCCAGGTGTCCATTGTTCTAACTCCTTGAATCCCAGATCCATCCCATTCCTGCTGAGTAAGACCTGAGGAAATCATGTAATTTCCCTGAGTCCCAGTTTGCCTATTTATAAAACAGACATAGCAATGGCTCCTTCAACAAGACTTGTGAAAATCAAGTGAGGGAAGGTAAGTCAGGGTTTCAGAGACAGTATCTAATTTATAGCAGCTGCTCATTAAATAACTCCATTTCTTCCATTCATGTCTTTCTCCCCCACCCCATGCAGAATCCTATTTGTAGATTGTTCTTTCTTTTACCTGTGATTATATAGTACTCTTTGAGTTTAAAAACCCCTCTAAGAAAGCTACAGGTATACCTTCTCTCTAGAAAAATGCTTATCAATTTTGCATACACGTCAGGGAGATGATTGACCATTTGGAGCCCATTCATGGGTTTCCCCAGATTAAGACCTTCAATTTTATTTTTATTTTTATTTTTGGCTGCACTGGGTCTTCATTGCTGTGCACGGGCTTTCTCTAGTTGCAGCGAGCAGGGGTTACTCTTTGTTGCGGTGTGCGGGTTTCTCACTGCGGTGGCTTCTCTTGTTGCGGAGCATGGGCTCTAGGTGCGCGGTCTCAGTATTTGCAGCACGCGGGCTCAGTAGTTGTGGCGCACGGGCTTAGTTGCTCCGCAGCATGTGGGATCTTCCCGGACCAGGGCTCGAAGCCATGTCCCCTGCATTGGCAGGCAGATTCTCAACCACTGCGCCACCAGGGAAGTCCCCAGACCTTCAATTTTAGAGCAGGAATCTGTGAAGCAGGGTTTGCCACCCAATCCATTGGGGGTCGGGAAAAATATCATTTATATACATTTATATTTTCATTGTTATGTTTGCATTAGTATCATATATATATAATGTTGGTACTATAGTACATGTATATTTTAAGATAAAGATATTTGGGGTCCTCCTCCAAGTCATTTAAAGGGTACTGTTCAATTACAACACACTCAGAGGGAATTCATAGCTTAAATAACTAAGGTTTCAATAGGAAAAGAAAGCAATAGAATATCAGAGTGACCAGTACATGGGGAACACTGACAGACAGGAAGGATTTTAGGCCTTCCTGGAGGTCTTTGTGGTATCCCTGAAATCACCGCCACTAAGCTGCTCCCTGCTTTTTTCTGCCCAGGCTGAGCCCTGAGAAGAAGGAAGGAAGAAAATGATTAGTAATATCCTAGCCCACAAAGGCAAAGAGAGAGGATTTATTGCTGCTCAACACTGAAGTCCTCCATACCCTGCCATCATCCATCCCCCCTTAAACAAGTGCTGGTTGTCATAAAAATGATTATTATTACAATGCAGGCCAGATCCTCTGATGAATCAAAGCTGATGAAACACTCAAGTAAAGAGACTAAACTATTCCCAGGTGGCCTGATTTATTCCCTGGAAGTTGTGGTTTTCCAAGTGGAACCCTGATGGCTGAAAGGCATATTCCCTTGTTGTATCAAGATAGAAAGTTAACCCTACAGAGTACACGTCTGCAGGGCAGGAATGCAGGGGTGGGTCCAGGTACACAAGCAGGTGACCAAAGAGCTTGGCGTTTCCCCATGGTATCTTGTCCAGAAGCATCCTCAAACTTGAATGTGCATTAGGAATCTACTAGAGACTTTTTTTTTTTTTTTTTTTTGCGGTACGCGGGCCTCTCACTGTTGTGGCCTCTCCCGTTGCAGCGCACAGGCTCCGGACGCGCAGGCTCAGCGGCCATGGCTCACGGGCCCAGCTGCTGCACGGCATGTGGGATCTTCCCGGACCGGGGCACGAACCCGTGTCCCCTGCATCGGCAGGCGGACTCTCAACCACTGCGCCACCAGGGAAGCCCTCTACTAGAGATTTTAACCCAGACACAGATTTTAACCTTGGATCACAGATTGCTGATATGGCCATGGAGGGTTGCCACCGATCAGGGGGTGGTGGAGGACTTACTAAGAACCACTGATCCATTGTTGAATAACTCCATGCCCAAGATTAACCATGAACTTTCTAAGCTAGAGAGGAAAGGTTGGCCTCTTAAACGCTAAAAGAGACATAACAATTTACTTAAATCTTTTTTTGTTTTATCTTGAAGTAGTGCTTTCCTTTGCATTCTGAATATATAGAAAAGATGGCACTGGAGGATAATTTTCATCTTTCTGTGTGATGTATGTATCAATTTAAAATAAATATAATAGAAAATTAAAAAAAAAAAAAAAAAGAATCTACTAGAGAGTGTGTGAAGAGTTTCCTGGACCCCATCCCCAGAGATTTGGATACGCTCGTCAGGCAGGGCCTATGGATCTGCATTTCTGACAAGCTCCCAGGTGATGTCTGTACTGCTGTGGGGGAGGCCATCACCCTTTAAGTAACAGCAGGCACCCGGTCAGAGTCCCTGGCCAGGGACACCTCACCGCCTCCCCGCTGGTTTCTCTCCCTCTGTGTTCCCTGCTTCAAGCTCTTTGCTCTGCTGGCTGCTAGAATGATCTTTCTGAAACTTGAGTATATCATTCCTTTACTCAAAATAATGTTGACTGAGAACCTCACTTACCCCTAAATAGAATCCAAATGGTTTATACAAGGACATAGTATATAATTTGCCAAATGTGTTTCGCTGTTTTGTTTTGTTTTCACCCCCCCCCCCCCCCCCCCCCCCGTTGTGCCAGTTCAGGCTCATCTTCTCTCCAGGCATTCTTTTCCCGTCAGAGGAAACTTGAAGTAGGGTCAGGGCCACGCCAAATCATGGTCTGTGCGGGAGGTCAATGCGGTGACACCAACCACAGGCTGTCTCCTGGGTTCACCTTCGTGAAGACACCTACCCACGGCACACGCCACCATCTACTGTCACCGAAACTAGCGTGTCCCAGCTCCATGCTTTTTTTTCTTCTCTTGCTTTTGACAAAATGAAAGTATTTCCTTTCCCAAGAGGGAGTTAAAGATACGGAGGGCGAAAGAAGGGAACGTATTTCTTAATCATACCCTTAGCCTAGATCATCCCAAGCAAAAACCATCGGTTTCTCAGAGTCGCTAGTCAGTGTGCTGGGAGAATTGACAACACCTGATGATTTGCTCGTCCTCTCAGAGCTACACTCTTTCAAGTTCTCCTGTGTATTTTGTTTCCAGTCCGTAGGCACCAGTAACCCTGCACTGGTTTTCCTGTTAACAATCCTACTGTACCAGGAGCAGGAGAAACTGAAACACAGTCCCAGTTGTGAAGAACAAACACCATTCAGGGCTGTCCACCAACACCTCTAGAAGGAATTCTAGTTAAAATAGTTTATTTGGGTAACCGTTGAACCAACCGAGAGAAGGGGGCAAAAGACTATAAAATAAGCAAATAGGTAGCTTAGAAATTTAATTCTCCTGAAGAAAGCCTAAGAAAGCCCAGCTAAGCTATCCTTCCCAAGAGAGTGTGGCCAAACCCTGAAATTCCCATGTCTTATTCCTGTATGTGCCTCAGAACCTGCCTCTACCATTCTGGTCCCTCTACTGATAATCCCAAAACGACAATTTTCAGGAAAATTGTTTAATTCTTAAGCCTTAGGATTTTGTTTTCCAAATAAAAATTGTGCATAGATTTTCCTTAAGAATAAATTGCTCTGATTAAATGTCTTGGAAACCTAAGTTTATTACAGGATTTATTTAAGTGCTTATTAGAGTAGGCCCTAGACGTGAAAACTGACTCCTCAATCGATAGATAGATAAATAGACAGATATGCATATAGATTTAGATACACACACAAAACTCAATTCACTGGCTACATTAACAGCCTCATTGGTACTCTCTTTCTTATGTTTCAGGAATGGCATGGTTGGCTGCCTTTATGGCCTCATTTAGCATCTTTAAATGGGCACTTCTTTTATAAGAAGGGTTACAGCATGACTCAGCCACTTAGTGAATCTGACTAATTAGCATTCTGTCTCCCATTAACAGCATTAAAAAAACAACTGGGGGCTCTGAATACTTCTCAGATTTCCAAACAGACCTTTACAGTGTCAAGGACATTTGTTGCTCTCTGACCTTGGTGAACTTTTGGCCCAGTTAATCCCTCCAGCAGAAGCCCTCCTACTACACTTAATAGAGAATGCATCATCTTAAATGGCGTCCTAAATTGTCAGCCTCCTAAATTGTACTGCCTTTTCAGAAACACAATTCCAAATTGAAATTCTGTGTCAGAAGGAAAACATTAACCAAACTGCAACGTTCTTCTGAGCCTCATTGAACTCAGGTGCATAAGTTGAGAAGGCAAATTTACATAAAGTGTGTTTTGAGTTTTGATGTTTCTGTTTTTGGGGGGAGGGGGTCAACATATTCATAACTGTGTAAAGGCTATAGCTAAAATTTAGACATAAAATGACAAAATTAAAATTCAGCATTTGCTCCAGGGCAGTGGGGAGAAAGAGAGAGAAAGCTAGCTAAATAGTAAGAAAACATAACAGCACACGGATTGCGTGTCCTGCAAATGTATCAGGTTTTCCTTTACTCAAAGGGGGAAACTTAAACAGCAACTTCATTGAATAAAAGCAGATTCAAAACACGCATGAATCAAAGCAATGTTTCTAGCCTTCTTAAATCCTCGCTATTTTATGTACACCGGTGCTATAAAAATGGGGTGGGTGGAGGAATCACTGCGTTATCTCAGAAAAATGTTGGGAGTCATTTATTTATTCAATAAATATGTTTGTGCAGGTTGTCCTGTTTCTATACTGATGATACAGACAAGATAGACATGATCTCTGCCTTTGGAGAATTCATCATCATGGGGGAAAACAGTCATGAGAGGAGGGACATAATGGAAGCAGGCAGGACCAGAGCTGAGAGGAGACACACCTGTAGGTGAGGGGCTTGGTCAGGGATTGTGTTCCAGGAGAAATGCCTCAGAAAATGAACTTTGGGTTTTCCTCTCTACTTCCGTTTAGAGCTAGGCAAGCACATCCTTGATCAGTCTGCATGTTTTCTTCTCTCTAGGTCATTTTTTCAGTAGTCACTAAGGTACTGTGCTAAATGTGTTCTATATATTGTCTCAATTCTTCATCCCCAAAGTATATGCAATATCTTTTAAGATTATCCTCTTTGTTATGAACTGTGTCCCCATCAAATTCATATACTGAAGTCATAATACCCAATACCTCAGAATGTGACTATATTTAGAGATAGGGACTTTAAAGAGGTAATTAAGTTAAAGTGGGGTCATTAGGGTGGGCCCTAATCCAGTGTTTCTGGTGTCCTTATAAGAAGAGGTGATTAGAACATAGGCAACACAGAGGGATGGCCATGTGAGGACACAGAAAGAAGGCGGCCATCTGCGAGCAGAGGGGGCAGAGGCCTCAGAAGAAATCAGGCCTGCCGGCATGTCGATCGTGGACTTCTAGTCTCTAGAACTGTGGGAAAATAAATTCTTATTGTTTAAGCCACCCAGTCTGCGGGTATTTTGGTATGACAACCTGGCCAACTAATATACCTTTTGGACAGATAAGGAAGTGGAGGCTTAGAAGAGTTGCTCAAATTCGCACAGAAAATACCAGAGCCAGGATCTGAGACAAGGTCTGTCTGACCCAGAGCTTAACTCCCAAGCATGACTGCATCCCATGAACCTAGCCTACCCTGGTGTGCTCTGAACCCCATCAAGAATGATCCCCTTTGCCCACCACCCCCATGATTCCCCTCCTCAGCGTACCAACTCTTATGAAATAGGAACTTGCTTCTGCAGTGGACTCATTACTGAGCCAGACCCAGGGATCAGAGACGGGCTATGTGCCCTGAAGGAGCCCACAGTCCCACAGCAGATGAAAAGTCACATTCCCAAGAATCAAGGGAATGACACATGACAATGCAGATGAAAAAGGAAGAGCTGTCTACCTTCCCATTGCCATCCCCACTCTCCCTTCTACTCCATCCACTGAAGCCTTGCTTCTGTCCCCACCGTTCACGTAAAACTGCTCCTGCCACAGCTTCTTGGTTTCCAAACCCAATGGACACTATTTACTTGTTATATAAGTTTGACACCAGTGTCCGAGCCCTTCCTCTTTACATGCTTCTCCCTTGGTGTTCTTGGCATAATTGTCTGGTTTTCCTCCTTTCCTGCTGACTGTTCTGTTTTTGGTATCCTTTACTGTCTCCTTTTTTGAATCTCATCTTTCCACCCTGGTAGATCATGGATTCTGTTCTCAGTCTCTCTCTTTTCTCCTTATATACTCAAGCGTGGTGACGACATTCATTCCTGTAATGTCAACAGCCACCTAATGCTCCTCAATCTATATCCAGCCCAAACCTGGTTTCTGAGCTCTAGGCTCATATATCCAACTGCCACAAAAACAAACTCAGCATCTTCCTCCCAAATCTATTCCTTCTCAAGTCCCATTCTTGGTGAATTGTACCCAGTTACCCAAGCCAGAAGTATAGGATTCTTTAGCTTAGGAAGTTTAGGATTGGAACTACAGGAATCATGGAGGTCTTTATTTGCATTGAAGTTTCATCATGTCTTAATTTCTTTGAACTTCATTGTTCTCATCCATAAAAATGAAAATAATAATATCCACCTGAAGAGGTTTTTGTGAGGATGCAATTCCAGAGTCCCCCCAAAACACCCTCAGTTTCAATAGTTGGCTAGAGAAACTCTCAGAACTCAGAAAAGCCATGGTATTCACAATTACAGTTTATTACAGTGGAAGATACCGACTAAAATCAACAAAAGGGAAAGGCACATAGGGCAGAGCCCAGGGAAGACCAGGCAGGAAGCTTCTAGCTGTCCTTTCCCAGCAGTCGCACAGACAGCACTTAATTTCCCTTAGGAACAATGTGTGGTAACACCCATGGACTATTGCCCATCAGGCAAGCTCACCTGAGCCTTGGTGTCCAGAGTTTTTCATGGGGTTTGGTCACATAGACATGGCCAACCACCCGCATGGCTGACCTTACTCTCCAGTCCCTCCAGGGGTCAGACTGATACTACGTAGCCCAAAGCTCTCACCATAAGTCACATGTTAGCACAGACTACCTGGCATAGCCCAAGGTCTCCCAGTAAACAGATACTCTTAACAGCCCCAAAGCTGTCAAGGCCCAAATCTTTTACTACATGGAGCGTGAATGAGTTCATGCATGTAATATGTTTAGCCCAGTGCCCAACACATGCTAAGTGCTCAGTAAATGTTCATTGTTTCATCTTGTATTCTTCTTTCTTCTTTACTTCCTATGTTTAGTCAGTTACCAAGTCCTGCCAATACTACTTTCTTTCCTTAAATATCTTCTCTCTTTTTCATACCATCGCCTTTACATGGAGTGAAGGAAATAGCCTAATGATAGGATAGGAAAATACGTAAAATAAAGAAAGGTGAGGGGGCTTCCCTGGTGGCGCAGTGGTTAAGAATCTGCCTGCCAATGCAGGGGACACGGGTTCGAGCCCTGATCCGGGAAGAGTTTCTGTTTGGGGCTATGAACAAGTTTTGGAAATAGGGATGATGGTTGCACTGCACTGTGAATGTAATTAATGCCACTAAATTGTTCACTTTAAAATGGTTAAAACAGCAAATTTCATGTTATATCTATTTTACCACAAATTTTAAAAAATTAATAATGTAATAATCAAAACCATTGAACTGTATATTTTAAATGGGTTAATTATATGGTATGTAAATGATATCTCAATAAAGCTTTTTTTTTTTTTTTTTTTTAAAGAAAGAAATGTGTTGAAGGTAACTGGCTTACACACTTTCGGAGGCTGACTAGGCAAGTTGGAAATCTGTAGGGCAGGCCATCGGGAAGGGCAGGCTGGAACTCTCGGGCAGAAGCTGAAGCTGCCGTCCACAGGGGAATTTCTTCTTCCTCAGGGAAGCCTGTTTTACATGTAAAGCCTGATTGGATCAGGTCCACCCAAATTATATAAAATAATCTCCCGTACTTGAAGTTAACTGATGATACATTTTAGTCACAGCTACAAAATGCCTTCACAGCAACACAGATTAGTGTTTGATTGGATAACTGGCTGTACCCTAGCCAGGTTGACACTCAAAATTGTCCGTGACATCACGGTTTATGTTAGGGACTGCATTTTCTTCCTGTCCTTGACACCGACATGCGTTAAGATTGCAAGGGAGCCAATGGGGTCCAAAAGTACTGTGGAAGCATTTTGAAAAATGTAAATTATTTTTGAATGTGTGATATGAAAATTATGAGTATAATAGTTACCCAGTGGCTTTTCATCTCTCCTAAAGAAAGAAGAGGATTAATGTATTTTTAGGCATCTGTCATAAATTCTGCATTTACCCTTAAAAGAAAAAGTCTATGTACTAGGCCTTGAGTTTAGATGCAGGATGTTAAAATTAATAAGGCACAACACCTGGCCTCAGGGAGTTCCTAGTCTACTCCTATTTACACAACAAGAAAACATGATTCTTCCCCGGTCACTAAATGAGAGACACCACTGACTGTCTGGGTCTCCCCTACAGCCCACCCTGTTTCAGTTGCCTGTGGAAATAGCCTCTACTGACCGGCTTCAGAACCTCAGGGTTTACCAGTTGGAAAATAGCAAGAAATGAAAACACCTCCTAGTCTTTCAGAAAGATTACAGCCATTTCTTTCTGGTGTAATTCTTTTCATGAAAAGTTTCCCCAGGGGCTTCCCTGGTGGCGCAGTGGTTGAGAGTCCGCCTGCCGATGCAGGGGACACGGGTTCGTGCCACGGTCCGGGAAGATCCCACATGCCGCAGAGCGGCTGGGCCCGTGAGCCATGGCCGCTGGGCCTGAGCGTCCGGAGCCTGTGCTCCACAACGGGAGAGGCCACAACAGTGAGAGGCCCGCGTACTACAAAAAAAAAAAAAAAAAGTTTCCCCAGGCAGTGCTCCTTCAAAGCAGCAGAAGCTAGACGTCTGTTTCTAATTGAGATGCAAGAAAACAATGGTCCCAGCCCCTGAGGTAACTGATGACCCCTCCCTATTCTCCAGTGTATCTGATTGTAATCCCTTCTTCTGTTATGCATTCTTGCTCCTGTGCTTCTTTTCTACTCTGCCATTCTACCTCTCTTCTTTTCCTTTTCTCCTGCCTTTTCATGCTTTGCATTCCCTCCTCATCTCTTTGGTCATTGTCAACTCCCATGGTAGCACTCGGTTAAAGGAAATGCCATGATCCATTTTCTAACCTGTCAGTAGAGGGATGGAGAAAAAAAAAACAAAGAAAAGAAAAATTCTGTTCAAGGTGAAATGGTAAGAAGTGAGAAGTTCTAAACTTCAGTTTTCCTTAAGTTTATTTGATGGTGTAATTTTTTGAACCATGTTCAAAAATTATTTCATGTTGACAACGATAATGAACTACCAATGATTTGGTCTTTTATGAAACTTTGTTTCATTAAAAGACAACCACTACTATTTTTTTTTAAAGCTTGGGAGTGCTTTTTCCCCAGTTTTTCTGCCTTTAATTATTGAATGTCTTGGTGTGTTGTTTTTTGTTTTTTTGTTTTTTTTGGCTGCATTGGGTCTTTGTTGCTGCGCACAGCTTTCTCTAGCTGCGGCGAGAGGGGGCTACTCTTTGTTGAGGTGCGTGGGCTTCTCACTGCGGTGGCTTCTCGTGTCGCGGAGCTCGGGCTCTAGGCGCGTGGGCTTCAGTTGTTGTGGTGTACGGCTTAGTTGCTCCGCGGCATGTGGGATATTCCAGGACCAGGGCTCAAACCCGTGTCCCCTGCATGGGCAGACAGATTCTTAACCACTGCACCACCAGGGAAGCCCTGAATGTCTTTTGAAAAAGAAAATCAATACTTTGCAAACTTAAACTGTATAATCTCCACCCTTGTTGAGGCTCAGGCAGCATGCAATCATGCGTGTAAACTTAATTGTGAACAAACAGTCCAGAATTCTATGAAAATTAATTCAGTTATGCTCACCATGTTCTTCTATTGATGGAATGTGCTTGTAACTCCTTTAGGACAATAATATGGGTTACGAAATCTAATTCATGTGAGCAAAGGGTTTTGTTGTTGTTGAAATCATTAAATTTCTCTCAGAAACCATTTTGTCCAAGTGAGCAGTTTCACTACCATCTGAGAGGAGAAACTGAGGCAAAAATATACCATGAAACCAGAAGATTCCTCCCAAACATTACAGCATATTCTTGTATCATTTGCCTTCTATGCATCAAAATATCAGTGCTATGCTGTATGCTGGTAGGCAATGCAGAACCCCAGCACTGCATATTCCCTGACATTTTAGTTGAACAAATACCCAAAGGACCCTCCCAGGTGGATGTAACTTGGCTTTGGGCAATTAGTGTCCAAAGCCACATTAATGTCTTCCTGAATCTGCAACTTGACAGTCTGATAAACAATAGCACTGAGAGAGGTGTGAACTTCCACTATTTATCTCAATGGGCTGTTAACTTTGAAACCTAATTATGATCACTTAAATGCCAACACTGTTAATCATTTCACTGCTGATCACTGTACCAGAAACCTCCAGCCACAGTAATGCGCTTCTTCCTAGGGCTGCCAGACTCAATTGCCATGTCCCGATGTGCTTTTCCAGAATGTCCTCTTGTTAGTACTGTCAACCTTAGACTGCTTAAACTGGGTGTCTTTAACGCCCGAGCCCTTGGGTAAGCAAAGCACCTATTACTCTTTTGAAAACAAAGAAAAGGAATGGGTATCTGTTGTCTCATTTTGTTTGTTGGTTTTTAAACACTGAGACGGATGAGTTTTCCTTATGGTAATCTTTGAAATCCAATGGGTCCTTATGGAAATCTAAACCCTCTGGGATACCACAGTCATCACTGGGGGTACTGTTAAGATAGGAGCAGAGAAGGTAATTTTCCAAAAGACACTGGGGTGAATTCATAGTAAATTGAATTTGAGGAATTTCTGATATCATAGACTTCAACCTCCCATCTAAAGTGGGAATCATTTTACACAATCTGACCAAAACTATGCAGCCTCTCTCTGAATATTTTCTGGGTTAGGTAATTCACTGCGTCACATAAAAGCCCATTCTATTGCTTGCCTAGGTGGGGTTCTTGGAAGGTTCATCCTTGTATTCAATGTAATTCTCCCTGGTACAATTTTTATCCTTTGGCCCTAATTCACTTATCACACCAAACATATTCTCTCATCCATCTTCAAATATTTTTAACAATGGTTCTTCCAAATCTCCCATCCTAAACACCAGCAATTCATTTCTAACGGCCTCCTTTATTGAATACCTATTATGAGCCATGCTCTGTACATGTATTAATCACTTAATTATCAAAACCCTGCGAAGTAGACATTTTATTACTATTTTTACATATTAGGAAAATAAAACTCAGCAAGATTAAGCAACGGATAGGTAAGTGAAAAGGCGAGGTTTGACCCCTTTCTGGCTCTCTTGCTCCATTCCAGCCACAGTATCTCCAATATTCCTCTTATTCATTGCAATACCTTTCTTTTGTGAAGCCCTTTTCTAGCTTAACAATGTCATCTATAATACCAAATAGATATTATTATCCCTACTTTTACAACTAAGGAAACGAGGCTCAGAAAAACAGAAGTTCCTCTAATTCCTCTAACAGTTTCCAGAATTTTTGACATTTCCATATCCAGTTGCTTGATCTATCCTATTTGCATGTGATATTGACACAACACGCCAGAGCCCACCACCATGGGACTCACATGCAGCCACGTGCCCCTGCGAGGCCCAACGTGGACATAACTGATGACGGCAAACGTCCCCACTAAGCTCGAGTGCCGTCAATTCATCTCAGTCTAGGCTCCGGGCAGCCACTATACCACCATCAATTGACGAAAAGAATAAGCCTTGTTTGTCATCCCAGGCTATCCAACAAGGGTCACTAATCTGTTTATATTAATAATATACTGAGGGACTTCCCTGGAAGTCCAGTGGTTAAGACTCCACACTTCCACTGGAGGGGGCATAGGCTTGATCCCTGGTCAGGGAACTAAAATCTTGCATGCTGCGCAGCACAGCCAAAATAATAAAAAAATAAATATATATATATATACACACACACATATATACTGAAAGAGTGAAATAATGCCAGTTGCAGCAACATGGATGGAACTAGAGATTATCACACTAAGTGAAGTAAGCCAAAGACAAATATCATATAATATCACTTATAGGTGGAATCTGAAATACAATACAAATGAACTTATTTACAATACAGAAACAGACTCACAGACATAGAAAACAAACTTACGGTCACCAAAGGGGAAAGGAGGTAGGGGAGGGATAAATTAGGAGTTTGGGATTAGCAGACACAAACCACTATATATAAAATAGATAAACAACAAGATCCTACTGTATAGCACAGGGAACTATATTTAATATCTTGTAATAACCTATAATTAAAAAGAATCTGAAAAAATATATATGTATAAAACTGAATCACTTTGCTGTACACCAATAACTAATAAAACATTGTAAATCAACTATACTTCAGTAAAAAATAAATAAATAAGAATATACAGATCCGCATATGACAAATTTCAAATGCGACAAATATGGCTACATTGGGATGAATAAACTGACGAAGGGATCTATGATGAGAAAAACGTACAACAGCCAAGTAGAAGATTGTTATTATATAAAAAGCAAGCATTTACTCAAAGTACAAATCCAGATGGGGTCTTGACCTTACATGGTTTGCAGTTCGTTGATGTACAACACTCAGAAATCCAACAGGTAAATACAAAGAGCAACGGGAAACTGTTTCCTTCCCACTCCAGAAGGAATTCAAGTGGCCACTTGTTTGCAGTTTAGAAGAGGTCCGCATCATAGGCACTGATTTTGTCCAGAAAAATCGCCTAATGATGAGGGCACGTGGCTTCACGTGTGAAGGAAGAAGGTGATGGAAGAAAAACAGAAAAAAGGAATGAGAGGCTGCAACTGAAGCCAGTATATGTTATGGCAGGATTTCACTTTGACTTATAGAAATATAATGGAAAACAAAAATCAGCAGGAAGTGGAAGGAGGGTGCGCTGGGAAACCAAAGTTTATATCTTTCCTAAGGCAAATATAAAAAAAGAGGCTAACTATTGACCTTTCTAATGAGTTCACCCAGCCCCAGCCCCCATCTTAGGCCAGAGGCACTGTTTGTCCCACAGAAAAGGTATAGGGCAGTGGTTCCCAAAGCGTGTTCCTCAAACCAGCAGTATCAGCATTATTTAGGAATGAATTAGAAGTGCAAGTTCTCAGGCCCACCCCAGAAGGGGTGGGGTGTGAGACCAAAATAGCAAGCCCTCCAGGAGATTCTGACGCTCACTCAAGTGTGAGAACCACCGGCCTATGGGACGTCTATAGCAAATCCGCCAGGACTGGCCCAACTGCAGCCAATATTGTTGTTATTCCAAGCCATCTACCAGCTCGTTCTCTGCATCCATCACCATTAATTTGATTGCAAAATTAAAAAGAAGGAAATCCATGCATCCACATTTGAAATCTGTGCTCCAATGCGCCACTGACCAGACTCTGCCTGGGAGCCTGCATATGTTGGCTCTTTTTTACACTGTGTCCTGAGTAAGCCCCTGCCTGAGCTGCTTAGCAGAAAATTTAAGGAGAGATTAGATATGTGCATGAAATTTTAAATAGTTTGAATAAAACCTTGGGTTCAACCTTTCAAGTGTATGTCTCTTGCATTGCAAGTTAGGAAAACACTCCTAAAATCTACTGAAAACTATCGAAAATCCAAATTCTTCTACCCTAAACTTTAAAATGCACAGTATTCCAAATCATTGTATAAAAATAAAATGATCATCCTTTGTACACTCTAATGATCACTTTTTCTGAACAACCAAAAGCGTAGTTTCTCCAGGAAACATCTGAGATTTTCTTAAACAAGTGTTATTTATTTCAGAATGGCTCTTTTCCGGAAATACTCTCCCTCTTGACACTAGATCAGTCTGCTGTTGATAGATGCATGTCAAGCTCTACAGTTATAACGAAACCAGATTGGATAACTTTTCTCTGTGTTTATTTTTTCCATCAAAATGAGTCCAGATCCCTTAAGGGAACCAACAAAGGCAGCCCAGCAAAGTGCCCTTCTAGTCTGCAATCTTAAATTAGAAGCTCTGCTTCAAAATATTCTTAATCAGAACCACACTTTTAGGCTACCTAAGAAGAGTCAGATTCTCATATGTTTTATTTTTAATCTAAGAGAGGGAGAAGAGAGGCCACCACCAGGGGTTTATTACCGGGAAGTACCTCATCAAAGATGTTTGGATCATTGGAAGGCAACTAGCTCTCTCTCTTTTTTTTTTTTTTTTTGCGGTACGCGGGCCTCTCACTGTTGTGGCCTCTCCCGTTGCGGAGCACAGGCTCCAGACACGCAGGCTCAGCGGCCATGGCTCACGGGCCCAGCCGCTCCGCGGCACGTGGGATCCTCCCGGACCGGGGCACGAACCCGTGTCCCCTGCATCGGCAGGCGGACTCTCAACCACTGCGCCACCAGGGAAACCCCTGTCTTATAATGTCACATTTTTTTAGTGTTGCTGGGCTATAGATGAGATAATCATATACTCTTGAGATAGAGGCAGTCAAGAACCATGAAGGGTCTGAAATTTTTACCTTACTGGCAAACTAACAGGTGAGCTTGCTACAGTTTTGTAGAAAAAAACATGAGACTCTTGGGTCAGAGATAAAGGATTTTGTTACTCTCAGTAATAGCAATAGCCAGAAGATCAGCATTTGTACCAGTTACCCTACCCTCATTCCCACAAGGTGATGCTATGAGGGCCAGGTGACGTCTGCACACACAGTGAGTTGCATTACAGGAGAGGAATTCTGAGCTTAGGGAACCTGCATCTTTTATAGCGGACAGTAAGCCTGCTTAAAGTTAGGGCCAGAGAGAGACATTATCTTATTATACTGGCCAGTAAACAGAACTGCCCTTTATTTTGTGGGGGGGGACACTGTGTCTCCTAAGGCTATTCATTACTTAAACTCCTTGAAAAGATAATTCAGAACAAGACATTCAGTCCCTCTGCTCCCAAGACAAACAGAAATGCAAGAAATCCCTAGACAATTCTCTCCCAGCAGTGACTAAAGCCAGGGGCACTGAAGGAGCCCATCTTCCTGGGTTCAAACCACAACTCTTGGGTACATTACTTAACATCTCAGTCTGTTTCCTAATCTATAATAACAATAATAGGAAGATAATAATAATAGGAATAATAATAGGAAACACTTCAAAGGGTTGCATATAAGTGATATGATACCTAACACATGTAAAGCATTTTACACAATGTCTGATACAGAATAAGCATTTAAATGTTATTATTATTTTTCCTGTTATCACCACAGCTGGGAGTATTGAGGAGAATATCCTCAGATGTCACAGAATTCCCATTATAACAGGATCCTCAAATTTCCAAACTCTAAAATAAAAAGCAACTGTAGAAAAATTGTAGAACATGCTACATGATACTACACAAATTATGAAAAACCACATTTCTATTTATTCTAATATTTAAGTGTCATATACAATATATTTCTTATCAAAAAAGGAACCAACCAAATATAAGTACCATCTTGTGTAAAAATCAAACCTTATCACTTCAGGCTGTCCTCTTTCATCTCCTTTACAACTCCAACCAATACTGTCTTAGTCTCAACATGGTTGAGAGAAATTCAAGTAGTGTAATTGAATTTCAGCCACATGTTTAATAAGGCCTGTCTTGGTGTCCTCATGGACAAGATGCAAAATTTGGGCTGGAAGAAAACACAGTTTGGTGGATTGGTAGGAGACTGAACAACCAAGTAAAGAACTTTGATAAATTAGAGGCAATATGGTTTACTAGTAACAGCATGGAGTTAGAGAGATGTAGAATCAAAAACCAAGTTCAGGACTTGCTAACTGTGTTACCATGATTCAAGATTAAATGTGCTAATATATGCAAGCAATCATTGGTAGTATCACATACATGGTAGATATTCCATAGAAGTTGTTTTCCTCCCATTTCCCCCATTAATTAATTGTTGTCAACCACGGGAAATTAGGGCTTAGAGAGCTTTGTCCTCAAACCCTGTTCTCTCCACACTTTCAATCAGTTTTCTGGACAAAGGTGTCAATGGCATAATTATTGTATTTGCAAATGGCACAAAGCTGGGAGAAACAGGTAACACACTATCAATAGATGGTTGGATTAGTATTCGAAAAGTTCTGAACAGCCTGGAAACTTGGTGTCGTTCAAAATCACAAGATCACATTAAATAGGGATAAATATAAAATCCTCTACTTGGTTCCAGGTTCCAAAAATTTAACTTCATAAATTACATGATAGAGAAACTCAGACTTGTGTTTTTAAAAAAAAAAAAAGTTGAAAATGATTCAGAGTTGAATCTGATTCAGTGTTTTTGCAAAAAGTAAACTGTGGAGGTCTTTAAATACCAGGCTACGGGGCTATGACAGTCCAATTTGTTTTCCAGATTCCAGCTTTGCTTAAATCCTAGCATTCTGTGGGCAGGGGAACAGTATCCAATACTGTTGGATCGCTGCCTATTTTAATACCCTTTACGTTTCCTGAATGGCACTTGACATGCAGTCATTACATTCAGCTGGGGGAACTTGAAACAGAGGACTTTCAAAGGGACTCCCCTGGCGTCAGAGTCATCCTGGAGAGATGGAGGGTGCCTTCCTTCCCCTCGGAGGCCGAGCACCCCGACCTCACTTCTGCCATCCTCTGCTGTTGCTTGAAAGCTATTCTTACATTCTCAAAATATTAAACAATTTCATTAAAGAAATTAAATTACATCTCAATTACTGACATTTCAAAAGACTTCGTGTTAATAATATCAAATAGGAGAAAGAGAAAAGGACATACTTATAAACCAATTATCTTGACTGAATTCAATCTTACAATTTGCCTGCAATTCATAAAATGATTCCAGCTGTGTTTCTTTGGGTTTTTGTTGCCAGGAGTACTTTATTGAATTGTCCACAAACCAATACTATGTCTTTCTTGATTCCCCTTAGGAATCTTTATAGCAAAATCTTCAGTTTTTTTGTCTCTGAAACTTTAGAATGATCACATGATAAATTCAAAAGACTGTGATACTGTTGGGAGAAATACAAAGGGCAATGGGCCTGAATCTCTCCTCTGAGTTTAGAAAGTGCTGACCTCAGATTCCTGAGCCTGGAGGCAAGAGGGGCTGCCTTGCATCCCTTCCCCAACCATAAATTATTCTTTCTAGTTATCTCTTCCCGATTCCCTGATCCTTTCATCTCGCTTGCTATATCGCTGAGCAATCTTGCCCCAAAATTGCAGGCTTAGATATGCCCTGGACTCTGGGGGAAACGTTATCTTTATCCAGGGGGACTTGGGGCATTTTATGGCAGTACTGGACTCCTTCAGCATTAACGCAGCCTAACTTCTAGTCTTTCTAGGACCTTGTCTGCCAGTAACTGGGCTTCTGCTTCCAAAAGTCCCAAGCTCCACTACTGAGTCTCCACTTGTTTCTCCTGTGGCTGAATCCCTTTCCCACAGCCTGCCCACCTCCTCCACTCCTCTTGAACTGGAACCTGTCTTTCATTTGATAAGTCATCTCTCACCCACTCCCCCAAAGAAACTGCAATCCTACCTTTGAACTCATGAAAGTGGTAAACGGTACAAGGAGGATTATAATCTGCTTCCTGCTCCCATCTGGTTCCACCCACACCACCCAGTGAATCTGTTCCTCGTTTTTTCTTAAGGTAACCACAGACTTCTTAATTACGAAATTCAATAGACAATCCTTAATTCTCACTTTACTCCATCTTTTTTTTCCAGTATTTAACACTGCGGAGCACCCCTCTTTCAGAACCCTCTCCCCTACCGAAGTCGATTCAGCATCTTTCCAGCCCTCAAATATATTTTCCATTTTGCAGTTACAGCAACACCATCCTTTTAGGCACCCATAAAAAATCTGAATCTTCCAAGAATTCTTTCCATCCACTTTATCCCTATATTCATGTCACAAATCCTGTTGATTCTACATCCTAAGAGCCTGCCCCTTCTCTCAACCATCTCCACATTGCCTTAGTTCAGTCCTCAACAACTCTCAGGCCTTTGCAAGAGCCTCCTTCCAGACTCTTCCCCACCACTCCATCTTCCAACACATTGTCAGGGAGAGTTTTCTGAGTCACAGGTCATGCCAGGGGCAGATCCAGGCTTTGTGGAGCCTGAAGGCGATCCCATTTGGAAGGTCCTCTATAAAATACTCTATAAAATAAAAGATTTATTCTTCAAATTTTGCAAAAACCTATGTCCATTGACGCATCGCTTGGGACCTTCCCAAGGTCCTGGAAAGACCTATGCAAACGAGGGGGCCCTGGGGCTTTTTTTTTAACTTTTTATTTTATATTGGAGTATAGCCAATTAACAATGTTGTGATAGTTTCAGGTGCACAGCAAAGCCATACATATGCATGTATCCATTCTCCCCCAAACTCCCCTCCCATCCAGGCTGCCACAGAACATTGAGCAGAGTTCCCTCTGCTATATAGTAGGCCCTTGTTGGTTATCCGTTTTAAATATAGCAGTGTGTACCTGTCGGCCCCAAACTCCCTAACTATCCCTTCCCTTCACCCATTCCCCCTGGTAACCATAAGTTCTTTCTCTAAGTCTGTGAGTCTGTTTCTGTTTTGTAAATAAGTTCATTTGTATCATTTCTTTTTAGATTCTGCATATAAGTGATATCACATAGTCCAAAAGGATACATGTACCCCAATGTTCATTGCAGCACTGTTTACAGTAGCCAAGACATGGAAGCAACCTAAATGTCCATCGACAGAAGAATGAATAAAGAAGATGTGGTACACATATACAGTGGAATATTAGCCATTAAAAAGAATGAAATAATACCAATTGCAGCAACATAGATGGACCTAGAGATTGTCAGACTGAGTGAAGAGGGGCCCTGGAGCTTTAACATCACCAGTTTCATGGTTAACATATGTCTAGCAAATGCCGATCCTGTGATGAGAACATTCAGTGGCTCCCCACCAGCTGGGGGATGATGATATTCAAAGTATTTTATGAACACCTATCTGTTTATCACTGCAGTCACATATCTCTTCACTTTTCCTGACATATCTATATGCTGATCCCCTAAAAGTAGTTTTCATTCTACAAATCAAGAAACATTTTTCTCTCTTAATACCCTTTTATAAGCTATTCCTATATCTGTAATGTTTTTCCTTCTTCCAACCAAATCCTATGAACCTTTTAAGGAACAGGCAACTTTTACCTTATTTGCCTCATTTGTGAAGTCTTTCCAGTATGATTTTGTCAGTTCCTTCTCCCGGGCTCATAAAAGTTTGCACGTTTACCTATATTCTAACACAACACATTGTATTGCAATTGTTAGATTTTGTTTCCATCGCTGGATTGTGAGAAAGAGGCCACGTTTCATTCATCTTATATTCATAACAGTATAGTGGCTGTCCCATAGAAGGCACTTAATTAATGCTAAATGAGCATGTAAGGAAATAAACGACTCTAGGTCTGATGCCTCTTGCTTCAAAACTTGTGGCATGATGCTCTGTTCAGTTTACTTATGACCCTTTTCTGCACCATCCTGGCAGAGACCAACTTCCAGGATTGCTACCTGCTGCCTATCATTATACACCTTGAATAACTTTATCTGTCTGGCTGGATTTCCTGCTACCAACTGTTGAACCCATTTTTCCATTCCCCCAATCACATGCTCCAGCCTGATGAAGATAGCTTTTTAGGTGTGTGTCTCAGACATTGTACTATATGCTAGTTTCTAGTTTTTGTTTTTTGTTTTTTGTTTTTTTTTTTGTGGTACACGGGCCTCTCACTGTCGTGGCCTCTCCCGTTGCGGAGCACAGGCTCCAGACACGCAGGCTCAGCGGCCATGGCTCACGGGCCCAGCCACTCCGCGGCATGTGGGATCTTCCCGGACCGGGGCACGAACCCGTGTCCCCTGCATCGGCAGGCGGACTCTCAACCACTGCGCCACCAGGGAAGCCCCCTAGTTTCTAGTTCTTATCCACTCATTATCTCCAGCAAATAATGTCACAACAAAAGAGAGAGAGCTGATGACTTGAACAACTACCACGATAGCTTGTGGTTATCTGTAACTATAACAGAAACAAGTGTAACTGGAATAGGGGTAAAGACGCCATCCTGCCTGGAATATATATATCCTGCACCTTAGAACGGTTTTCTAGTAAGAAAAGATGGAGGAGAATCACCTCTACTTCTTGTCCATTGGCTTTCCCATCAACTAGGCTATTTCACTGGCCTCTTCTTTCATGCTTGGTCAAGGAAATTGAGCTGCATGATCTATTGATTGAGACTGAGTCTCCCACACCTTGCCCCTTGGAACTAGCTATATTTATATACACACATTTGAAAAACAATTACCCTTTGACCTGTATAATGATAATGAGCACACAAAGAATAGAAAATTGGTATTCTAAAGAATATGACAGCTTGACCTGCCTGGGGCTTTCAGGATGCTGTCTTCAGGCATTTGGAATCTCCATACAGCCTCTTATGAGCTGTGTTAATATGTGTCCAACTTCTTGGAAAAGTTATTTCACCTCTCTAAGCCCGTTTATTCATCTGAGGATAAACTTGAGAGTAAATGAGATGCATGTAAAGCACTTGGCTAAACACACACACACACACACACACACACACACACACTACTGCTTTATAGGTTAACTTAAATGCCTATCAAATAAATATCTTTATTCTGACTGCAGTTGAACACATTTGCACAACTAAAATGTAGTGCTATGGATTTTAGCTGCAAAATGTACGTATGTGAAGCCCAAATATACTAGTGTAAGAAAGGACTGAAATGTGAAATCCTAGAGAAAAAATATGAGATAAAAAGAAATTTGTATTGATCATCAATATAAAACAGCCACTAGCATTATTTTACCTGATTATAATTGTTAAACTACTGTATTTGTTTATGAACATCTACTCAGAAAATATTCAGCACTGCATGTGGGCTCTGCAGGCATCATGGAATCCTCGTGTTACATGAGTAGCAAGGTCCTATGATTGAACAATGATGTTCAAGGTGGGGTAACATCCCTGATTTTTACTGTCTTTTTTCATTCTTTATGTTTCTCTCTGTAAATTTAACTAAGATGCAATTTATAGACCTTTTGGTATTTTCCTTGCTCTGTACAAGGGCTTTTTAAAGTAACAGTGATCAGTTGTATATTCCTGTTAATTGACACACATTTTGCATCCAACTGGTAAGATCTGGTTCTTTTGCTTTGAAAGCTGAAACAAAGCAAGCATATCCACAACTGATTCTATACAGGTTTTACCACTACTTTTCTAACCACACCAACTGTGAGTGGCATCAAGCTTTCCCAGGAGAAGATCTGCTACTCGAAGAGGCTCTTGTGAAGCAATCCTGCCTGTAGAGACCCCAGAGTACACAAGTCAGCCATGAAGAGCGTTTTGAGATTGCCCTGGAGTTCATGACGAGAGGAAAGATTTCACTGCTCAGGGATAGATGCTCCCAAAGGTGCAAGTTAAACACAAGCACAAACCTATACATAGTAGGCTACAAATTATTTTGAAGGATTTGCTTGAACATTTTGAAGAAAAAAACCTAGAATATTTGCAAAATAATGAAATGCAAACTGTGTAAAATTCATTTGCTTTAAAATGAAAACTTTTACCAGCAAAGGATACCCGATAGCTTAGGGACACTATCTTGCCCTTAAAATTTATCCCATAGTATGTTAGCTGCCTTAAAATTTTTATGGAATAGAGCAGAGAATAAACTAATATACTTCAGAGTTCCAATGCAAGATGTTTGGATTTCACCCTTCTGTATTTTTTTTCATAAGTCCCTGAGAGAATATTCATCAGATTTCAATCATCAAATATTTATTAAGAATGTATCTTTTCTATAAACTGCTATACTTCATGATGTATTTTTAAATTTAAAAAGCAAGATACAAAAGAATGTATAGAGTATGTTACTTTTTGTGTAATAAAAATATTTAAAATAAAGAATATATATGATAAGAATACATTAAATTTTTGCCAAAGAGAAATACAGGAAATATAAACCAGAAACTAATAATTTTGAAGACCTGTAATGAGGGTGGAAGACAGGAGGTGTCAGAAAAGGGGATGGGAGTGAGATTTCACTAAATATACCTTTTTATATTATTTTGAATTTTTAATTAACTAAACATTTTATACATTCAAAAAATAAATTCAATCAAAAAGGATGAAAAAAGTGCATGCTATACTAGTTAGAAACAAAAACAAAGGAGACTAAAATTATATCAAATTGAGTTTAAATAATAAAATAAAATAAGCTCACAGAGGAAAGAATCAACTCAAGTAAATTTTGAACATAGTATTCTGACCATAAACTTTTATACAATATATTCTAAACACAAAGAACTGCAAAGTAACCTATGCTTTACTTAGTGGGCTCATCGTTAGAGTACTATTGGTATTATAATTTTTCTAATTGCTTTATGTATATTTTAGGATAAAATAAATAAGGAAATCCATTAATGTTATTAGGAATAGAGATTTTCACTATAAGGGGAAAAAAATACAAATATAAACTAAAGGATGGTAAAGAAAATGATACTGTGATGTTACATTTGAACTGGAAATATCAGAAGGACATTTTTTACCTACTTCCACTGAAATGACATAGAATAGTGTTTCACAGAGTGAGCTCCATGGCCTCCCTACGTTGCAATCATATATGGTATTTTGGAAGTACAGATTCCTACGTCCCTTGACAGACTTACTTAATCAGAACCTCTGGGAGTAGGATCTACAAATATAAACTTTTAATTAAATATTTTATATTGAGACAATTGTACATTCACATGCAGTTGTAAGAAATAACAGAGATCCCATGTACCCTTTATCCAGTTTCCCTCAATGGTAACATTTTGCAAAACTGTAGTACACTATCACAACCAGGACATTGACATTGATACAGTAAAAATTGTTTAGAATATTTACATCACTTCCAGGATCCCACATGGCCACACCCACTTCCCTTCTCTCCCTTTCCCTCCACTCTCAGCTCTACCCATTTCTTAACCAGTAGGGAAGTCCCTGGACTTATAGATTCTTTTTTTCAGGAGTTTTTGAATTACAAATCCAATTTCTTCAATAGTTATAGGGCTATTCAAATTATCTATTTCATATTAGGTATTATGGTAGTTTGCACTTTCAAGGAATTAGTCCATTTCATGTAAGTTGTTAAGTTTATATGTGTCGTGTTTCTTTGTGGTATTCTCTTGTTATCTTTTTGATAACTTTCAGAGTCTGTAGTGATACCCACTGTTTCATTCCTGATATTGGTAATTTGAGTTTTCTTTCTGTTTTTTTTTTTCAAACTTGCTAGAGATTTTTCTTTTATTGATCTTTCAGAGAATGAGAATTTTGTTTCATTGATTTTCTCTATTGTTTTCTGTTTTCAATTCACTGATTTTTTTGCTCCTATGTTTGTTACTTCCTTCTTTCTATCTGCTTTGAATTTATTTTGCTTTTCTTTTCTAAGTTCTTAAACTGGGAGCTAGATTATTCGTTTCCACTTATAAGAAGTGGCTAGAATAGTCAAATTCATAGAGACAGAAAGTAAAATAGTGGTTTTCAGGGGCTGGGTTGGGACAAAATGAAGAATTAGTGTCTAATGGGTCTAGCATTTCAGTTTAGAATGGGGTAAAAGTTCTGGAGATAACTAGTGGTGATGGTTGCACAACAGCGTAAATGTACTTAATGCACTGAACTCACAATGGTAAACTCACAAATGGTTACAATGATCAATTTTATGTTATGTATATTTTAAGACAATAAAAAAGATCTCAACATGAAGAAATAATCAGAAAAAAATTTTTTGCAAGACAATGGGCCTGGATTATTACAAAAAAGCAGTGTCATGAAAAATATAAAAAGCTGGAGGGATTGTTCTAGAGACTTAGCTAGATTAGTGTCACAACAACTAAATCCATGGGTGAACTTGCATGGAATCTAGATTTCCTTTTAAAAAGCTATGAAGGATAATTGGGTGATAATCAGGGACATTAGAAAATGGGCTGTATATTAGAATACAAAGAATTATTGTCAATTTTGTGATAATGGTACTGTGGTTATGAAGGAGAATGTCCTTCTCAGGAAATGTATGCTGAGGTATTTATGACTTGTGGCGTGATATCTACAACTTACTTTTAAATATTTCAGCAAAATATCAATATACATAGAGAGAGAGGGAATGTGGTAACATGTTAACAATTGGATAAATCTAGGTGAAGGGTACATGGGAAGCCATTGAACCATTTGTTCAACTGTTGGGAAAGCTTGACATTTTTCAAAATTAAGAGTTTGAGTCGGGAGTACCATCTTCAGACTTCTGTTCATTATGGCAGATGGGGCAGGAACAGGAAGCCGTCGTGTCCCTTTTCTGAACACGTAAAAATTCTAGATAAAAAATTCTTTTCCTTAATACCTGGCTACGCTTGAAAGCAAGAAAAAGAAAGCTCATCTTCCAGAAATAACAGAACTTATAGGCAAAGTGTTAAATAGAAGCTGAACTGAACAGCTCAGGGACATCCAAACCAGGAAGAGATGTTGGGGGCTGGAGGGGGTGAGTCCTAGACCCCCGCAAATGGGGCAGCTGGATTTACCTTCTGGGACCCAAGAAAGACTCTCCATATGTGGAAATGAAACAAAACAAAACGACCTTAACCTCACAGAATCAGCACAGTTGCCAGCTGTCTGCTCTGAGATGTGAGTGGAGGAAGGGGGAGAAATCAGAAACCCAGCCCAATCCTATGAGTGGACATAAGCCAGGTCCCCACCAGCCCAGAATCCATAAAATCCCAGCAAAAGTGCCTGGGAATGAGGCCCTCAGGAGTACCTCCACCATCCAACACAAGAAGACAAGCCAGACTGGGGCACAAATGAGGGAATTTACTGCCACTTTATTTGGCTCTGCTTAAAAACAAATTCTCAGCTCTCAGCTGAATGTCCCTGGAATTTCCCTAGCCTCTTTGTAGGAACTGGAGGGGAGAAGACACTTAAAGGTGGTTATAGCCTCTCCTCCCTAACTTAACCTTTAAAAATATATTTTAAGCCTAAGCATCAGATTTTTCTGCATGGCCTTAAATTGCCTGATTATTAAACAGTTAGTTTTATTTGGAGGAGGTGATATCATTTTGTTATTTATTTGTAAGTAAAAGGACATGGGTTGTTTTCCATTAATGGAGATCTCTGGATACTTCAATCCTTTGTAGAGATGCACTCTCTCCTCCTGCTTTGGTTAGGAATTTTTAAAAGTGACTTCTTACCAGAGATCTTTCTGTCTTCTCTTCTGATGATTTATTGGAGAAGTTATTCCTCCAGTTCAAAAACCTTTCCTTATCTCTAAGCATTTTCCTCTCACTGCTCTATAATCTACTAAGTGCTGCTCGTGGCTTCTAACATCTGACAGCTTACAAGAATAAAGGACACTTATGCACATATTCCCATTTAAAAGAGCACTGCTTCTTGGGTTTTTTTTTTAAAGCACTATATATTGGCCTGATTGAAATTCCATTTTGGGTGTGAAAGAATGTAGATGGATTTCAGGGAGCAATCAATCACGATGGCAACTGTATTTGGCTTTTTTCTATTCTTTCTTCAATCATGGCTCATCTTACAGCCTATGTGGCCTCCTCTCAAGACCTATATTCTCTTCCCAGGTCAGTCTAAATCACTCCCCTTCTTCTAGAACCTGCACAATGCTAGGTGCTCGCTGGCAAGTTTGTTCTCTTGCTGAGCAATTGTAATTGTCTAGTTATCAGGGAACACTTATTTGTAAGTGATCTGAAAACTGCTCTTCTGTAATTTCCATCAGTCAGTCCTAACTCTGCCCTCCAGAGATACAGCTGAGTCTTATGGTTTGTGGATTTGTATCTGCAAATTCACCCCAAAATCAGTAGCCCCAGCAGTACTGTGGTCATTTGTGTACATGTACACAGTGGCACAAAATTTGAGTAAAAACATGCACATTCCCAGTTGAGACCAAACAAGGAGATGCTCTGTCTTCTTGTTCCAGCTCTCGTGTTATATACAAGTGTCCTTTTGTGGTCTCTACTAAGGCCACATTTTTTCTTTTTTGCATTTTTGTGTTTTTTTGATGATTTCACAATTTTAAATGACCCCGAATCATAGTGCTGTCTAGTATTCCTAAACACAAGAGAGCTATGATATGTCTTACAGAGAAATTACATGTGTTAGAGAAGCTTTGTTCAGGAATGAATTACAATGGTATTGGCCATGAGTTCAATGGTAATGAACCAACTATATATTAAATAAATAAGGTGTCTAAAAAAAGACACATATAAAACAAGGTTATGTATTAATGGGTTGGCAAAAATGTGACCAGAGGCTCACAGGAACCTAACCCCGTATTTCCCCTAGAAGCCACAGAGTATTCATTAATTTAGTGTTCTTGGCAACTTTATAAAGCTTATTATAATTATCGTGAGTAAAAGGAATCAACTGCACTTATTGATGCCAACACATAGTTCACCTTTCATGAAAGAAAACAAACAGGCTCATATGAGTTTCACTTTTTTAGAGATAGGATAGAAGGGCAAAGGAATAGATATTAATGAGGAGGATTGGGGAAAATTATAGTTGGAAGTCGTCTTTGAATTCTCCCAAGCTCTTATTAGAAATACAAAGGATCTCTCTCAGGCAGAGGAAAATCAAAGAACAATTAGTCTGAGAGCATTCCAAAAATAACTGTCATAACAATCACCTCATTTGTGGCGTACTTTACATTTTATGAAGTATTTCCAGGGGCATTATTTCATTTGCTTTGCATTTACAACTCACACCGTGAGATAAGGACTGGTATCATACCTATTCCCAAATGAGGAATTTAGAGCCTTAAAAAGGAAGCAACTTGGTCAGGCTTCATAGCCTATCAATGGCATCACTTGGAGTTGCACCAGACCCTTTGATGCAGCTTGCTCTTCCTATCACATTACGGCTTTTCAGGTAAGTTGTGGTTCTCCTACCTCTTTTTGCACCTCCCCTTTTTTAGTACATCAATCTTGACCCTCAATTTCATAATCCATTAAGCTCGATTGCTATTAAAAACCAAATCCTCAAAGGAAAATGTGTGTGTCTTTGTTGCACAAACAACAATTTAGAAGCATCCCATTGTTCAATAAGCATCTAGCAAAGGCAGGCTGTATTCCCAACTCTGGACAGCGGGAACAGGAAAGTAGAGGAAGTTTTATCTGGGGAAACAAAGTTGACATACACGAAACTGAGTAACATTGATGCTGTGTAAACAAACCATCACTGCTTAAATCATTTCACAGTTGGGGCATAGTGGTAGCGCACTCTAGAAAGAGGTATGACTTGTTCGTTGGCAAAGGAAAATTAAGCTTGCAGTTTGGAGTACATCTGCCCATCAGTATGTAGTACAGCCAAACCACCATTTAGTGCTGAAGATAGATGTCAGAAAATGGAAAGGTCAAGAGAATCAGCGGAGAACTTACAGAGGAACAGTCCCAGCATCGTTTTTATTGCCTGTACCCACAGCATGTAATCGCTCCTCAACCAGGGGTTTATTGGCTCATGTTTAGATATCTCTGTAGGCCTTAGACTTATTCTAATGGTGAATCTAGGTAGGCTTAGGGAGTCAAGGTACCTAAGTAGACTCGAGGCCGCATTGACCTGGTCAATGATTGCCTACAACCAGTAAAATTTGGAGTTGAACTTCCAGTCCCTACTTTACCCTTTAAAGTAATGCCATTTTTATTTGTCCTTTGGAAACAATCAAATTACTTGCTATGAATTAAGGGATGATAATAAGAAAATAGCTGTTAATGGAAAACAAGAGAACCCCTGTGGAATAAACGAAACAAAAAAGATGAGCTAGTACTCGTCAGACTGAGGAAGACAAAGTATGACAGCCTCTGCTCACCAGCTGCTTCATTGGCTACTCAGCCCCAAAGTGAGTGGCTCTAAAGAGATAAGGCTATACTGGACTAGAGATTTTAAAGACCTAAATTTCAGCCTGCCTAGTGATCTGGGGCTCAGAATAGCCCTGTACACACGCACAAACACACACACACACACATACACACACACACACACACACACACACACACACACACACACCCTTCAGAGAAGTACCTTCCAAATTCTGGAGAATGCACTGGGTGCTTTGCAAAAGTATCCTCCTGGACACTGTTTTTGCTCACCTAGTGGGGGAGAGGAGGAAGGAAAATGTAAAAAAAAAAAAAAGACTGCAAATCTGTCCCCAAGTCGCATGCATAACAGATCACATTGTCCACATTTTCCTTTTTTCTGGGAACAGAGTGGATACAGAGAAAGTTGGACAGACAAGTAAAACCTCTCACTATATAACTTTCCATTGAGAGTTGCAGACTCACGAGGCCATCAGAGCACCCACACCATTTAGATATTTTCCTGGACTGAGAATTCTCATTCAATGGAGCTAGGACTCAGACACATGAGAAGGGAAAGACTTCAAAACGCCATGATAATATTTTTAAAAGAAATATTAAGGGTTAGTAAAGTTGAGAAGAAGAGGACCCAGGCATCCGACACATTTACTATGTCCTAATAATTGAGAAAGAATAAAATATGTACTCTATTCAGAATTAAATACTAGTTTACAGGGCAGGCAAGTGGGAAAGCTCTACCGCTCTATTCTCTTGGTCTTCCCTGGGCAGATGAGGCTGGAGACAGCCAACCTGCTAAACAGAAAACATTTGCTGCTGCTATTATTATTATAATTATTATTAACAACCTATTTCCTTCACCCTGGAAAAATGTATTGATTTATTCACCTGATCAAACCGCTTGAATGTCCAAAAGCCATTAGGAAATAATTAAGGGGGGGAAACGCCACCTCGCATTTCCAGTGCTTTCCTAAATGTAGATAAGAGACTTTTGGTTTGTGTTTTATGTAGACATGAGACTGGGATTCCAAGTCTGCCCCTTGTGAGAGAGAAAAGAGGAGGAGGGAGGGTGAGTGGCAGGTCACTCATTTTTGCCTTTCTGACAGAATGTGACATTTATCCTTACCAGTCTGTCAGATGCCTGAAATTCTCATGTCTTTACAAAATATTTTTCTATTTAGTTGAATCGAGCAGCACAACTACAATACATCTCCCCTCTGTGACTGCCTTTCACAGCCTCTGCCTTCACGAGACTTAGATGAGGTTTGGGTGATTCATGGCGCTTAAACTTCTCCAGAGCACTTTTTCAATTGGAAAATTCTCCTAAACTGAATACATCATCAGCGTGGTTGTCCATGCATAAAAGAACGAGGAGCAACACAATGAGCACCATTTTTTAAAACCTACGCTTAAGCCAAGAAAAACAGTTATATCACAAAATGTTAAAAGACCTTATTTTTCAGCTTCCAGGAATCTTTCATGGAGAACATGGCCTATCTTTGTCTCAGAGTCCCTTATTCTAGGCTTTCTAAATTACAAATAAAAGAAATAGTTTATATTCAGTTTAGCTTATTTTCAAGTTATTAACATGATGTATAGCAACTTAAGTAATGCCACCACCTGTTTTATTTATGGAGAACTTCTCACCCCTCAACCATATTAATTCTTTTCTTCATTCTTTGGGAAAATACTTCGAAATATTTTTGTATTTTAAGTGGTTTTCTCATTATTATTCTTATTTTTTATTTATTAAATAAGAAGATACGGTTTTGAATGTATTAATGTAGAGGATAGTCTATTGCAAAAATGTTGGTTATGCTGATAAACACAAAATCTTACCTGAAACTTCAAATTAAAATACTTACCTATATTTCTGACCCCAAGGTACGCACTGGATAATGGAACGAGTGCCCCAGTAGGAGTTAAGAGGTGCAGGCTTTAGTTACACTCAATTCTGACTCAGTTTCCCTAAATGTAAAACTGGGAACATAGAAGTTTCCCATCGCAATGTCAGAGCTATTTATTCTTTCACTTAACACGTATTTATAGAGCAAAACTATACATCAGGAAAAGCAGTGCAGGGCACTGTTTAAGAGACTGTGTAGGCTTGAATCCCAGCTCCACCACTGATGAGTTACAAACATGAGTACATTTCTCATCTATAAAATGGTACCCACCTCCTAGGTTTATTGTGAGGATTAAATAAATAAAACATATTAATCTGTTCCTGGCACCCACAGTAAACACCCAACAAGTGTCAGGCATTATCAATATTATTTTTAGTGGTTACTAGAGATGCAAAGATGAAAATTCACAGCCTCTGTCCTCAGGAAGCTTCCAATCTAGTGTGGGGTGGTTATGGGAACAGAGAAGATCAATCACATAATTCTTACAATAGAAAGCCACACAGGAACGGAGCAGAGGTGAATTCTCTTGCCAGGATCAGCTGGAGAGACTGAATCTACTTTGTTCTTGCAAAGTTATATTTGAATCCACAGTTAAACAGGTACTGTTACTTTGTGTCTTCTTGAAAAACTGAACATTTTTCATACCAATAAAAACGTTAGAAAAGTCTGTAATAGGAGTTGAAATTATAAGACACAATGTATAAGTTAGAACTGTTACTTTGTGTCTTCTTGAAAAACTGAACATTTTTCATACCAATAAAAACGTTAGAAAAGTCTGTAATAGGAGTTGAAATTATAAGACACAATGTGTAAGTTAGAACTGTTCTTAATATATTAGAAATGCAATTCAAATCAAATTCACTTAAGCAAAAAGAGAATTCACTGCCTCATGTAATGGAGAAATCAGAGTTCAGCTGGCTTAACAAGGTATATTTCTCTCTCTCTCTCTCTCTCTGTTTCCCTCTCTCTTTATTCTGTGTGTGCTTGATTGTCAGGCCTGTTCTCCCCCTCACTGGCGCCAGGAACATCCACCGCTATCCCCATTGAGCAGTGCCAGCATGAACAGACCTCCTCTTCACCACTAGCTCCAGCAAAAGTCCCAGTGTGACTCTCATTGGCCCAGCTTGGGCCTCAAATCCATCCCTGAACCCTTAGGTAGATGGAATACTCTGACTGACTAGGTTTTAGCCACATACCCGCCTTTGGAGCCCCTCAGAACCACATTAAGTGAGAATAGGGGAAGGGAGGCATTCCCAAAAGGATAAAGGATGGTGAGTTCTGTAATCAGAAGGAAGGTTCAAGACCCAGCTGTAACTTTAATAGCTGTGTAAGAAGCTTTGGAAAGTAGCAGAACCTTCCTGAATTTTAGCTCCAACATCCAAAAAGGATGAGTATTGGACTAAAGTACCTCTTTTACCATGGTACCATTAGAGTTTTTTAATTCTACTGCCCTACTTTTCTAGGAAAATGACTAGTATAGGGTGTGTTGAAGGACATTTAATTCTTAGAAATAAATTATTCTATAAGAGGCAGTTTTTATAAATTTCCCAAAATGGAGCCCTGGCATGGAAGAGTAAAGATGAAATGGAGTCAGATTTAGGTCACAGGGCCCAACCTCCTCTTGGGGATCTTAAACACTAGTAAAGTATGACTCAATTCATGTTACATTACTCCTTCCTTTAAGGATCCACCCCCAAACAACAAACATCATTGTAATAATTATTTGATGAACTTTCACAGGTTTTCCCTCCGGAAGTGGGATAAATCTGGTATGGGTATTTATCAATCTCATTTCACAAAAAGAGAAACTGTGGTAGAGTTAAGTTGTACACTAAAGTGATGTAAAAAGCCTACGCGGTTAATGGAGCTAAAGCGAATCCAAAAAACTACCATCTGATCACATCCCAGCAAACGTGATTAGGTGGGACAACACAAAAGATCAGACCATCGCATCAGACTCACACGAAAGAAATATCTAACCCACAGTATCAAACTTTACTAATAATAAGGATATAAGTAAGACTGAGGTAAAGCAGGTTCAGCCCTATCACTTCAGCTCCCCAGGTGATAATTTTTGCCACGTTGAATGCACTCTGGGCCCAGGTCTACCAGGTGATATCACTAAGTGATGTATATGATCCAGTCACTTGCACGGAAGGGGCCATTTTGATCATGAAGCATTTCTATGTTGTCCTCAGTTAGTTACATTGTTTACGTGACATTTTCCAGAAGCCATTCCCATAATCCATAGATTCTAGGTTGGTTTACCATAAGGAATCCCAGACAACCAAGTTCATTCTGCTAAAAGCATTTCACAGTTAAGGACTCTCCTGCTAGCAAATACCATTATTTTGTTTGGAAGAAGTCTACCATTACTAGACCAAGTCACCTTACTTTTTCCCCAGGGCCATCTCCCCCTTATTTTGAGAGGATGGATTACAGACTTGCTGCCTAACCATTTATTTGCTCACTAGTAAATCTTAGCACATAGGAACTCAACAGTATTGAAATGAAAGGCTAATGTAGTCCCTACCCCTTACCACTGAAGCTGATTTGAGAAGCTGGAAAGTTTATCATTTCAATGGCCATTTAAATGATTCCATCTTGACTAATTTAATCCAAGACTTCCTAAACCACACTGGAATCAACCGGAAGGTAGTCAATTCTATGTAGTTTTCCAGCTTTCAGGAAGCTCTCCAGATTGTGACCCACCTTGGATTAGTCTTAATTTTGGTAGAGGGTGTTCATATCCTTAGAAAAAGCTTGCCTTATGTATACTCAGGACAGCCTGTTATTTACATGGTATAAGCGAAAGGGCAGGAGAAAGTCTCCTGACCCCAAAACATCCTTGCCTGTCAAAACAAAGTGCTTGGTAATCTACTTTCTACTTTGAGGGGATTTCTTCCTTTGGGTTAAGCATTGGCCTTTCTAAGCAATCATCTTTAAAATATCTCGGAAGATTAGAGATTGGGTCATTTATCCCTAGAATAAACAATGAACCACAGCACCATCTTTAGAAACCGGACATGTCCTGGAGCTGCCTGAGAATATGAGGTGTCCATAGTACTTAAAAAGAGGAGTTGGGGGAGGAAGGATAATAAAGAGGAGGAAAGGGGGAACGGCCTGGCAATCCAGTGTTTAGGGCTCTGCACTTTCACCACTGAGGGCGTGGGTTCAATCCCTAGTCGAGGAACTAAGGTTCCACAAGCGGTGGCGCAGCAAGGAAAAAAAAAAAGGGAGCAAAGGGAATATGAGGGGAAAATGGCAAATTCTGAAGGGAAATTTAAAATCAGTTTTCTTTATGTAAATTACCATCACCTATAGATCTCTCCCTGGCGCAAAATATGTTAGCTCGGGCACGGGCAACTTTTTCTGCTTTAGTTAGATATATCAAGAGCCTAATACAAGATTGACTAACTGTATCTTTTTCTAGATTTTTTTCAATTTCATTACTATTTAGACCACATATTTATTTTAGTGGGTAGGTAGTTGCTTTATCTTTCAAATTGCTCATAGCTTGTGGCTCACAGATAAGGTAATATTCAACTTCTGGCAAAATCGCACCACCATTTTATTTTACTTGCCCTGGACTGTTTGGCTTGAACAGGCCTGTGGAGGATCCTTTCACCTTAGAAGAGTTTCCTACTTTTCCCCCTCTGACAGTAGACACAGCTTAAGACTATTCCCAAGAGAATTAACATCATAATATGTTTGGCATTTTTAGAATAATCAGGGGGAAAAGTGACGGTTGATTTCTGTAAGATGCCACAATCAAGACATCCAGATATTTGAAAGTAACCACTTCCTGAATTACCCATGAAAACTTCTTACTTGGGAGTGAAGCTATGGACAAAGTAGCTATGGAAGTCTGGCTGTTTGTGCCCGGGTTCCCACTGTGAAACAGGGATAATGATACTTAGGTACTAGAGTGGTACCGGCACACCTCGCTTTATTGTGCTTCACAGATTTTGCGTTTTTCACAAACTGAAGGTTTGTAGCAGCCCTGCATTGTC
This sequence comes from Monodon monoceros, assembly GCF_005190385.1. NCBI lineage: Eukaryota > Metazoa > Chordata > Mammalia > Artiodactyla > Monodontidae > Monodon > Monodon monoceros. Next base: position 40,673,924 of record NW_021703765.1, read on the forward strand.
AGATGATGTTTAGCATTATTTTAGCAAGAAGATATTTTTAAATTAAGTTATGTACATTGTTATTTTAGACATAGCGCACACTTAATAGACTGGTGTAAACATAACTTTTATATGCACTGGGAAACCAAAAAGAATTCATGTGACTCAATTTATTGAGGTGGTCTGGAACTGAACCTGCAATATCTCCAAGGTATGCCTAGACTGAGAAGCCAAAGTGATAATAGATGTAAATAAAGTCCCATGAAAATGTAGTTTGTTGCCCAGTTACTGAAATTCAACAAATATAACTGAGTGTCTACTAACTGCCTGGCACTATGCTAGGCACGGGGGGTTCTGTGATGAATAGGACACAGTCCCTCCTTTAATGAGCTTACAGTCTAACAAAGGAAATCAACAAAGGACTGCAGTGGAATGAGAGCTGTTGGGAGGGAATTGGACGGGATTCTAAGGGGCAGTTGTATACATGGACAATTAACCTGGCCTTGATGAGACAAGGCCGGTGCGGAGTAAAAGAGCTTTGAGGACTGGGGTGGAAGGGGAAATGGGCGTTACAGACAGAGGGCGGACATGCAACATCCTGAGACAAGAAAGAGGTGGGAACCTTCGGAGGCCTGCAAGTGTGCTGGAGGGGAGCTCAGAGGGATGAGACAGAAAGCTGGCGGGGCCGCGTCCTGATGAGCCTTTGTGCCCCTTTCATGAGTGACCACTTGAGAGTGTCTTCTGATATAATCTGAAGGGCTCTAAAGAAAAATTTTAAAGGATGACATAGAGAGAAGCAAGATTTATAGATCTGAGAAATACTAAGGAGACAGAAAAGACTTGCACATTCAACAAATATTTATTGAAATTTTTAAATTAAAATGATGAAACTGAGGGCTTCCCTGGTGGCGCAGTGGTTGAGAGTCTGGACCCGTATGCAGGGGATACGGGTTCGTGCCCCGGTCCGGGAAGATCCCACATGCAGCGGAGCGGCTGGCCATGGCCGCTGAGCCTGCGCGTCCGGAGCCTGTGCTCCGCAGCGGGAGAGGCCACAACGGTGAGAGGCCCACGTACCACAAAAAAAAAAAGAAATATACTTTGATCATTGCAAAGGCTGTTCTTTACTAGTTGGTTGATTGTAAGCAGCTTCCATTTTCCCAAGATGGTCCTCTTTGGAGCGCTAAAGACAAAGTGGGTTTGAAAAGCATAGATTAAAATAAGGTATAGGAACCCCATGCAGGCAAGGCTACCCACAGACATCAGGTAGAGAATAGGAGGGAGACACAAACCAAGTGAGCTCAATTTCATTTTATTTTTTTACTCTTACAAATTATATCACCATGAAAGCTTTTTGTTTATTTGCTTAAGACTCTATATTCAGGTTCTATCATTAACACAGTTTTTATGTGTTACATCTATTATAAAAATATTATAAGGTTACTTATAATATCGAAATCTTGTATAATTGGAGACAAGTGCAAAATGATGAATGACTGAAGTAAAGCAGGGACTGTAAGACTGACGTGTGGATAGGAATTCAACAAACGAGCATTTACTGGCCCAGAGAGGAGCCGTGGTTATGAAGGGAATGAGACAGAGCTAGGAATTAGGGAGGATATTTTAAATAACTTGATACTTGAGCATATTTGGGAGCTGCAAGGCAAGTGTCGATTAAAAGGGAGTGATTAGAAATACAGAAGTGAGGGAGAATGGTCCAAGGGGTTACAGGAGGGAGGATATACTCAGAAAGCCTTCCCACCTAGGAGAATGAATAGAATCAGAGAACATCCTGGCACTGCTTAGAGTGTGGTCCTCCAGGCTAACACTTCCGACCCAAGGCTCATAGCACCCTGGAGTTATTTCAAAGGGTTCAGGAATCCAGAGGTGAGCCAATCATTATAAGCTGATGGAATAAATACCTTCTCCCACCTGTACCATTTTTTTTTTAAGTATGTAGATACTGTTGTGAATACTTAAATACAAATTCACTTAAAAGTACAGTGAATTGATTTAAAAATATCATGTGGCTGTTCCTTATATATATATTTATATATTAAAAGGAGTCCTTATTACTCTGAAAGATTGGAAGTTTCTGTCTAGATAATGTGGAACTGTTGGTGATTCCTGAGACAGGCAGTGATGTGATGACAGCATAGTTTTTTGGAAGATTCATCTGTCAGTAGTGGATCAGATGAATTGAAACGGAGAGAGAATAGAGACGGGAGAGTTTCATATGAGCCAATCCTAAAAGCCCTGAGCAACTTTTCTCAAGCATCTCACAAGGCCACATGTTGCCTAGACAAATAGTCTTTTCCTAAAATTTCCTCTCTGTTTCTGAAAGAACACAATGCCCTCGAGTATCCAACAACATTTAAAATAGCAAGCTTCGCTTTTGGGTTTTTTTTTAATGTCTTCTCTTTTTCTGACCATACAATTGCTCCAGTATCAGGACAAAGGGATCTGCATCTCACTATGGTCACAGCGATGCTTTGTCCTCCCTAAAGTGTGTGTCAGTCTTAACTTTCTAGCTCAGACTACGGCACTTGTGGCCCCCTAGTGGGGCGACAGTAGTTTCAAGTAGAAATCAGATTGGCTGAGAACAAATGCAAACAAAATAATAACACCACAAGAATGTCTTGAGATATAATGAAATCTTTTCGATAAAAATCCCATCGTGCAAAAAATATACAGACGACAACAAAAAATTGAAGCTCAGCCAATGAGGCTGAATACAGAGAAATTGAACTCGGAGACAGTAGGAAATAAAATTTAAATAAAATAAAATAATAAATAAAGATTAGAGGAGCAACATGAAAGTGGTTATCGGGTCTAAATATAGCTGAGAAAACCGCCGTCATCATGAGGGGATTGGGGGCTGACAGCACAGCCTGCGATGCTGACACTCACAGCATGTCCAGGTCCTCCCTTTCAGCGCGACGGTGTTCCTCCTGTGGTGTCACCACACCAGATGCTCTGCTTGCTTTATTTGGGAGCTTGGAGGGGGAGGGGATTGGCTGTTTTGTTTTGTTAGCCCCCAGATTGACCACTTTTAGAACCTTACCATCCTCCAGAATTTTACTGTCCTCTCAACCAGAGTGGTAAAGAAGAACCAGGAATTTTGACACTTAGGCCTGTCTGTTCTGTGTGCTAATTAATCCCTTCCTTAACCGTTTAGTTGGGCCCCAATGCAAAGCACATTGATAGTTGTGTTTGCTCACTGATCATCACCAAGCTTGGCCTGCACTCCGAAGAGCATTAACTCCATGAAACCTGGGATGACAAGTCAGCTGGCAGAGAAAGGCCATTAATTTCTTCATCTGTTTCCCCACCTCACATTCCTTCCACCCTCCGTGGCTCACTGGAAACCTAGTCTTCACATTCAGAATCTTACACTGTCCAGGGAGAGATAGAAATCCATCCTGCTAGAAAAATTTAGGATAGGAATTGTGTATGAATGCACAGCTAATGTCAGTAATATTGATAATGCCCCAAACATGTTTTTTTTTATGTTGGTTGGAAGACTTATGTGTGTTTGTTTTCTTATTATGTACACCACTTAGATAAAAACATAAAAGAATTAAATGTTATGTCAGTTACAAAATGCATGTATTGACATAGAAATTGTTCAGACTTTGTTAATATAAATTGGTTCACAAAACATTATGCACAGTATCATCCTGTTCTGTGAAAATGTATTAAAATGAATATGTACTAAGCAAAAAAAAAAAAAAAAAAAAGAAAGAAAGAAATCCATCCTGCTAGAATGTCCCATCCTCCCTTGTTAATTCACAACAGTAAACAATTCCCACAGTCTGGAAAGTCTTCCTTATCTCTAACCTAAATCATGGGTGGTTTTGTACAGTCTGGTTCCCCTAATTCAATCCTCAAGGAAGATGTATTAAAGCTGGCCACTGTCTTTTCTGCAAGAACCCTCAGTGTCAAGGAAAAATTAAATTTGCTCCAGGTCTTAGAGAATCATCAAATGTTAGAGCTGGAAGTAATGTTAGAAACCATCTCAAAAAAATTAAAAAATAAACAACTACTGTCCCCTTTGCAGCCCACTGTCCCCACTAACCCCAACTTAAATTACAAAGGAACTGCAGGAACTTGAGCTAATCAAGTTTTACTACCTCACCGCGTATTTTCCTCCTGGTTCCCTTAACATTTTATTGTGTATTTTTCAACCACAAATAAACTCTGAAGTTCTCTTGTAAGCAACAGCCTCTACCCAGGTGATCACAAACTCTAAAGCACAAAGAGGCTCCTAGACATGAGGAAACTGAGCCACCGAATAAGGAGTTGGTGTAACTTTGGCAAATGAAATCTCTCAAGCCTCGTCTGAAAGTGGCAGCCTTGCAGGGTGGCGATCACCCCTGATTTTTCAAATCAAGAAACCAAGAATCAGAGTTGCTAAATAGCTCATCCACAGGCTTCCAACAGGTGAGAACACAGCCAGATTCTGAACCCACCTCCATCTCCAGAGTCTGCTTGGCTGTCATTAAAAACAAGGGAGAACTGAAGGTACTTTTAAAAATTAACAGAACAGTTTTTCTAAAGTATTACAACGTTTTATTTGTACTTAAGCTTCTGTATTAAACACTTCAAGTCTTCTTTATGTAGAAACTAATCTGAATGTTGCCTCTTTTAGCCTATAAGCCTGGAAAACAGAAATCATATTTTTTTAGAAGGGCGCCATAAGCAAATACGCACTGACTACATTTCATTGATTTGGATTCGACTATGTTAAGTACAAAAGAAACCTTTTCTCCAGTGTCAGTATGCTCTGCTTGTGTTTGTCTTTGAATTAATTTTACTTTGCAACCACCTCACTTTTTGGCTGGCTCAGATCCAGCCTCTGTTCCACCGTTATTGCCTTTTCTGGCATATTTCACATAGCCTGACTTTTGGCTTCTTGTTGTTTTAAAAGGTTGTTTTTATTTCTCCTGCAGATTAACACTATCCTTCAAGTCTATGTTTCCAATCTCTCCTCCAAATGAACAAAGTCACCCAGGGATCTAGAATCCTGATGAGTGTGTTCTGCTGAGCTTCGGAAAAGATCTCTCATTTGTGGGCACAGCAAGCAATGAAATCTGCAAATATATAACATAACTAAATTAATGAATATTTATTTTATATCTTTTTGTGTGCATGCGTATAACATTGTGGTGGAAACAAACAAAAAAAATAGCACAGAATTTCTTCCTTTGAAGAGATTTTAATCTAATTGGGAAGCAAGATAGCATCACCTAAAAAATAACAATACATGATAATGAATTAGAAGAATCAGATGACTGTACCAGAAAATAAATACCACAGGAGTTCAGAAGAGTAATCAGTCTAGTCTCAGGGGAAGTAAGGCATGTGCCAAGCTAAATACAGGGGTCAGCAAATTTTTCCTGTAAAGGACCAGATAGTAAATATATGCTTTAGGCTTTGTGGGTTGTAAGGTCTCTGTTGCAATTACTCAATTTTTCCATTGTAGTGTGAAAGTAGCCAAAACAACACATAAACAAATGAGCATTCCTGTGTTCCAATAAAACTTTATTTACAAAAACAATCAGTGAATCAGATTTGACCCATGACCATAGATTACTGTTATGGATTGAATGTTTGTGTCCCCCCACAATTCATATGTTGAGGTTCCAATTTCCAATGCAGCTGTATTTGGGAATGGGAACTCCAAGGAAATAATTAAGGTTAAATGAGGTCATAAAGGGTGAGGTCCTGATCCAAAACGATTAGTGTCCTTATAAGAAGAGACACCAGAGAGTGCTCCACATTCACCCCCAGACACATTGAGAAAGGCCATGTGAGGACATAGCAAGAAGGCAGCCATCTGCAAGCCAAGAAGAGAGCCCTCAACAGAAAACAAATTGGCTGAACACTGATCTTGAACTTTAAGCCTCCAGAACTGTGAGAAAACAAATGTCTATTGTTTAAGCTACCCCGTCTGTGGTATTTCGTTACAACAGCCAGAGCAGACTAGGACATTTACCAACTCCTGGCTAAATGTAATTTAGCTACAGAGGTAAATAGCAAAGCATCTAGGCGGGTCAAAGTGTGAAGCAAGGCATACTCTTGTCAAGTCACCAGTGACCCCTTTGCTGCTAAAGCCAATGGTCCATAATCAGTTCTCTTCTTACCTGACCCATCAGCAGCATTTGGAACTATTGATTTCTCCTTCCCTCTTGGTAATCTTTCTACGTTAATCTTCTAAACGTTACAGTTTCTTAGTTTTCCTTTTCCCTCAATGGTAGCTCCTTTTCAGTCTCTCTGGTTGGTTTCCCCATCTTCCCTCCAACCTCTTAATGTTGGAGAAACCCAAGGCTCAGTCCTTGATCTTCTTTCCCTCTCTGTTTTCACCCACATCCTTGGTGAGCTCATTTAATCTTGTAGCTTTAAATGTCATCCATAGGATGGTGACTCCCAAATCTGTATTTCCAGGCCAGATTTCAAAACCATGCTCCAGACTTGTATATCTAACGCTTACTTTGCAGCTCCATTTGAATGTTTAAGAGATATCTCAAACACTAATGTCCAAAACTGAGCTCCTTATCTCCCCCAAAACTTTCTCTACATAGTTGCCCTATCTCCATTCTCCATCTTCCAGGTGCTCTTCAAAAGACCCATAAAATTTACAAAACTCAAAAATCTCTTAGTCTGAAATCAGGATCTCCAAGAGATATTTGCACTCCCACATTCATTGCAGCATTATTCACAATAACAAGGAAATGGAAACAACCTAAATATCCACTGAATGGGTAAAGAAAATGTGATATATACATACAATGGAATATTATTCAGCCTTAGAAAGGAGGAAATCCTGAAATATGAAACAACTTGGTTGAACCTGGAGGACATTATGCCAAGTGACATAATCCAGTCACAGAAGGAGAAATACTGCATGATTCCACTGACGTGAAGTGCCTAAAAATAAGTCAAATTCATAAAAGCAGAGAGTCGAATGGTGGTTACAGAGGATGGGGGGAAGGAGATAGAGAGTTGCTATTCAATGGGAATAAAGCTTCAGTTATACAATATGAGTACATTCCAGAGATCCGCTTTACAACATTGTACATATATTTAACAATATGATATTGTACACTTAAAAAATTGTTAAAAGGATAGATAGCACATTCAATGTTTTTACTGTAGTAAGAAAATATTATTAGCCCACAAAGAAAATGTAAATAAATTCCACTCAAGTAAAAATTACAGGAGTCATGTAAGCCACATTTGCAGTAAAATTAAAAACTAACAAATTCATTCACTAGTAATATTTCAAAACATACCTAAAGAATTCTTAAAGAGGAAATCAAGACTTAACTGCAATTTATTTAGAAATTTTAAAAAATAAATAAAAGCACACAGATCCAAACATATAGGATGTGGACAAAGAGAAAAATGTGATCTAAATAAATTTGTTAGAAAATAAAAGACTTTGAAAATAAAGAAATTAAATATTCAGTCCAAGAAGATAAAAAGAGAATCACAAAATAACCCTAAAGAAAGTAAATGAAGGAATTAATAGTAAAGAGATAATTTAATGATACAGGAAATTTTTTTAAGTAAACTTGATCAGAAAAACCAAAAGCTGGTTCTTTTAAAAGATCAATTACGTGTCATACAGAGTGAAGTAAGTCAGAAAGAGAAAAGCAAATATTGTATAATAATGCATATATATGGAATCTAGAAAAATGGTATAGATGGTCTTATTTGCAAAGCAGAAATAGAGACACAGAGGTAGGGAACAAACGTATGGATACCAAGGAGGAAAAGGGTGGGGTGGGAGGAATTGGGAGACTGGGATTGACACATATACATTATTGATACTACGTATAAAATAGACAACTGATGGGAACATACTGTATAGCACAGGGAGCTCTACTCAATGCACTGTGGTAACCTAAATGGGAGGGAAGTCCAAAAAGGAGGGGATGTCTGTATGTGTATGGCTGATTCATTTTGTTGTGCAGTGGAGGCTAACACAACATTGTAAAGCAACCACACTGCAATAAAAATTAATTTTTAAAATTAAATTAAAAAATAAAAGATCAATTATGTATGCCTGTTACAAATATATTCACATTATTAAGAAAAGAAGGAAGAAAATAGAAAAAACCATAAGAATGTGAAAGGGTAAATAAGTACAAATATAGAGAAATGCTTGAAATATAAAAGGGAAACATGCAGAAATATACCACCAAATTGAAAATTTATGTAGAAGACACCATTTTTAAAGAAAATACAAACTACTAACAACTCAAAAATGAACCATAAAACTCAACAGATGAACAATCAGAGAAGAAATGTAAAAGTTGGTCAAATTTCTATTCCTGTAAAATGTATAAGTCTTGGGTGCAGTTACAGGTAATTTCTAGCAATTAAAAAAAACATAATCCCTATATTATTTAAATTGTTCCAAAGCATAGAAAACTATGGAAGCTTTCCTACCTCATTCCCTGAGGACAGTACAATTCTGATGCCAATTCCAGGTAAATGAGAATACCAAAAATATCCTATTTATCAAAATAACTTATGAAAATCCTAACTAAAACTCTACCAAGTTAACTTCTACGGTTTATTAAAAAGTACTATTTATGATTCAACTATGTTTAACCACAGAATAGAAAAATGATTTAATATAAGGAAATGTTTTCATGTCATTCACTATAACATATTACAAATGAAATTACATAAAATGATCTTGCTAAATTCCAAAAGCACTTTGTAAATTAAGCACTTATTCCGATTAAAACTTACAGAGTACTAGAAATAGAAGCAACTTACTAAAATTGACAAAGGCTATAATATAGAAATATATCACAAACGTATTACTTAAAAGTGAAATATTGGAAGCATTCACATTAAAATTATGAGCTGAATGATAATGCCTGCTAATAATACTTCTATTCCACATTTTTTGCTGCACCCCCATATTCCAATATTTATTCAAAAGGAGACAATAGATAGTACAGAATACTACTTCAGAGCTCACACTCTCAACCACTCTTTGTTGAGTGACTGCCAGATGTAAGACAACTGTTCATGACACATGACCATGCCCGCCCTCAGATAATATTGTCCTTCCCTCCCAGACACCCCCCAATTTAATGTCTTAACATCCCACAGGAGGATTTTTTTCTTCTAAAACTTGAATCAATAGTGCATACAATTTCATCGCAACCAACATTTTAAAAAATGCCACAAATACCATAATATGGAGAGCTCTGCCGTGTTATATATGCCTCTCCAGTTGCTTTCCTTTTACTTGTGACAGGGAAGAGGAAATGAGACTAAGGAGGAATATGTTTTGCTCCCTGATCAACATCATATAATCTTAATGTATGTGTGTTGGGGGTTTCATACCATTAATAAACTTTTACACCATGCAAAAACAAACAAACAAAACAAAAGGAGACAATAGTATCATTACACAGATTATATAATTATCTATCTGAAAATATCTAAAATAATTAACTGAGCAGCTATTAGAACTAATAAATATAACGTAATTTAATAATGTACTAGATTTAAGATATAAACCCAGAGTTTTTCTCTATGAAGGCAATAATCAGAAACAGGAACAGAAAAAAAGTTCATTCACAATTGCATACAAAGAAGCAAAATGCCTAGAAATTGTCTTTAAAGCATGCAAGAAATATAGACAGGAATTAATACTTTACTGGAGGACTTTTTTTTTTAAACAGAAGCTAGAATCAATTTTATTGATGAAATCTTATGATGTACATTGTTTTTGGTATTTGCTTTGTTTTTTAATACCCGAAGAGATAGGAATTATCTTCAGAGAAAGACTAATTAAGAAGAATTAGACTTACAAAGAAAGTATAGCTAATGGACCAAAATGTAGACGATTCCTTTAAAGGTAAAGCCGGTTTACATGGAGGATTAGAGGCAAAACCAGAGATACTATTCTGTGACAGCAGTAAAACTCCTTTTAAGCCTAGGTTAATGTGAATTTTGGAGGGAACCACTGATTAAGTATGGCAGCAGACCAGACTAAGACTAAATAGGAATGATTTGGAAAATTGATTTAAAAAAAAAGGTTTACTCAAATAGCTAAGGAACTCAGGAAATGTGTTTGTGTGTGCATGTTTAATAATTTATGGGTGTAATTATTGTATTACTTCTTTTTTAAATAAATTTATTTTTTTATTTATTATTTATCTTTGGCTGCATTGTGTCTTCGTTGCAGCTTTCTCTAGTTGAGGCGAGCGGGGGTTATTCTTTGTTGCGGTGCGCGGGCTTCTCATTGCGGTGGCTTCTCTTGTTGCGGAGCACGGGTTCTAGCCGTGCGGGCTTCAGTAGTTGTGGCTCGAGGGCTCTAGAGCGCAGGCTCAGTAGTTGTGGCGCACGGGCTTAGTTGCTCTGCGGCACGTGGGATCTTCCCTGACCAGGGCTCGAACCTGTGTCCCTGAACGTGTGTCACCTGCATTTAGAGGCAGATTCTTAACCACTGCGCCACCGGGGAAGCCCCAGGCAAGCCCAGGGGAAGCCCCTATTGTATTACTTCTAATAGGGGATTTTCACATTTAGTTGTTGCAAGGTGCTTGTGGGGTCTTAAAAAATCTATATTTCACTAAACGAGAATGTAATATGAAATTTTATTAGGTTTGCATGTACATGTTTAGCCACATTTTCAAGTTCAATTATATACAATTTGCTTGATTAAGGCATTAGAATAAAAATACCCCTTTATCATCCCCTAATACCCAAAACGGAAGTCTTCTTTGCAGAATAAACAATTCTCATGGAATAAGCACACATGTCTAAGTTGCCAGGAATAGTAGATGCTTTATTTTTTTCTCCACACTAGCCCAAAAAATCAAAAACAGAAAAATAAGTGCTTGTATATATCCTCAGATAAGGATAAGATACAAATAAATGTAATATACCTTTAAGTTTTCTGATGAACCATTTGTAAATATTAGCAGATTAAATCAAGGAATTTTCCTCTCCTTTTTCTTTGTTTGGTTTAATTTTTTCTAAAAATCTCCAGATAGAAAAAATACTCTTTAGGTTTTCTTGTAGAGAAAATTAAATGTATGATTGAATTATGCACATTCTGATACATTTTCTTATCTTAATAGTAAAATTGAGTAGTCCTTCTTGGTTCGTTTCACCTGTCAGTGATATCTCCTAAGGAATTTTAGAATACATTAAACAGAATTTTTAAGGGAAAACAGACCTATATTAGCTTATTATGCCTGCCTTACATTTTTGCCTTGCTTTCAGCTCCTGTGTATATCTGTATGCATTTTCTTTTTTTAGAAATATTTTTTGAATAAATAAAGGATAAAAATTGCATGTATGAGCAAGACTGAACCGAATTTATTTGGTCCAATGTAGGTGAATGTTGGTGATATCTCACTAATGTAGATGAGAAAGGTAAAGCAGATATATATCTGAAATGACCAAAAACATTAAATTATTTTCCAAAATGACAGTTCAAGTCAGATAATGGGTATATGAACATACATAAAAATATTTGCAAATATTTGTGTAACCCTAAAAAGACTAGAATCCAGTCAAGTAACATTAAATAGATTAGAGATGAGCTTTTATGTAAGACTCCTTAGAACGTTTGTTTTCTTTTTTTGTTTGTTTTTTAAATGTTCTGCAGGCAAATTTAATTCTTGACATTTTTTTAACATCTTTATTGGAGTATAATTGCTTTACAATGGTGTGTTAATTTCTGCTGTATAACAAAGTGAATCAGCTATATGTATACATATATCCCCATAGCTCCTCCCTCTTGCGTCTCCCTCCCATCCTCCCTATCCCACCTGGAGGACATTTTTTAAAGGAACTTAATAAATAGAGTAGCATGCTAGCATCCTGAGTGAGAAATTTCCATATTCTAATGATACCAACTTCCTTAAAGCAATTCATAAAGTCAATAAAATCCCTGTTTAAAATCCCATTAAGATTTATTCATGGCATCTGACAAAATTTAAAAATTTTTCTGGAAAAGAAAAATACAAGAAGAACAAAGATACTTTGGAAAAAGAACAATTAAATGGAATTTGACCTACTAGTTACCAAAGCTTACTATGAAAAAAATACTGTAAAGTTATAGTAATTTGAATAGTGTAATACTGGAGCAGATTTAGAAAAATATAAATGAACCAGAATTGAGATACAGAAACAGAGCCATATATATATAAAAATTTAGGATATGATAAAGATGATATTTCAAAATAATGGGAAGGTTACAATACTCAAGTGATGTTGAGACAACTAACTTCTCATTTGGAAAAGTTGAATGTATGTATCACACCAGTCATAAAAATATATTTCCAAAAATATTAAAAATCTAAAAAAATTCTTTTAATTAGAAAACATCTGTGTAGTAAAGAATAAACTTTACCCAAAGAGAGGTCTGGTCTTTGTCCCTGCTCCCAGGAGGTAATCTCTAAACCCTTAGAATTTTCTCAGTGACTGGAGTGTCCTTGTTATTCATGGTGGGCCCCTCAGACATACCTGATAATTTATGCTAACAAGGTGACTCATGGTGGATAGTTCATGCTAAGGCGATAACTCAAGTTGGGGATTCGCCACACCAGAAAGACCAACCAAGTGATTAAAGGGTTGGGGCATTAAGCCCCATGATAACAGCCTGATCTCCCCAAGGGAGAAGGGGTTAGAAATTGAGTGCAACACATGGCCAGTGTTTAACCAATCATGCCTACATAATGAAACCCCAATAAAAACTGTGGATACCAAGGTGTGGGTGAACTTCCCTGGTTGGCAGTATGCTGAGTGTTATCATACACCATAGCCTAAAGGAGGTAACACCATCCAGGACTCCACAGGGAGAAGACGACTGGAAGATTTGCATCTGGACCCCTTCCAGACTTCACCTGTGCACCTCTTGTTTGGGCATGTTCTGATTTGTAGATTTTTGCTGTAATAAAACTGTAATCATAAGGATAGCCCTTTCAGTAAGTTGTGTGAGTCTTTCTACTGAGTTATCAAACCTGAGGGTGGTCATGGGAACCCCTGAATTTGTGGTTAGTTGGTTGGAAGTGAGGGTGGCCCTAGAGACCCCCAAATTTGAACCTGGCACTTGAAGTGAGGGCAGTTTTGTGGAGAACTGTGCCCTTGACCCTGAGTTTGACAGGCTTATTGCAACACACCAACAAAAATAGGGAAGGGTATTTTAATGATCTTGGGATAGGCAATTGTATTAGGAAGGATAATACAATTCAAATAGTACAATTCAAAATACAGAAACTGTAAGGAAAAAGATGGATCAATGTGATGATATAAAAATGTAAACTTTCTGTATGATATTTAAGAAAGGATACCATAAAACAAAGTTACAAGATAAGTGACAGATTATGAGAAATATTTGAAATCAATATTAGACAAAGAAATATTATTTATAATACACAAAGTTTCCTTAAATGAATAGAAAGATGACAACTAGGTTTTTTTAATGAGTAAAGCAAATGAACAGACAATTTACAGAACTACAAATATCCAGAAAACACAAAAAAGACAACCTCGGGGCTTCCCTGGTGGCGCAGTGGTTGAGAGTCCGCCTGCCGATGCAGGGGACATGGGTTCGTGCCCCGGTCCGGGAAGATCCCACATGCCGCAGAGCGGCTGGGCCCGTGAGCCATGGCCGCTGAGCCTGTGCGTCCGGAGCCTGTGCTCCGCAATGGGAGAGGCCCGCATAACGCAAAAAAAAAAAAAAAGACAACCTCACTCATAATCCAAAAATGCAAATTAAACAATGAAATATTATTTTTCACTCTTCAGCGTCACAGAAAATAAATATTCAGTATTGGCAAAGGTATGATCAAATAAAGGACCTCCTAAACTAATCACAGGAAGATATTTTGGTACCATAGTTTTGCTCTTTAAATTTGACAATATCTAACAAAATTTTAAATATGAAGACCTTTTGAATTCTAGGAATCTGTGCTATAAAATCACTCACACATGTGCACCAAAACATAGGTGCAAGTATATCATTGCGGCTGTTTTAGTTCCAGCAAAAATTAGGTACAATCTATATGCACATGCCAGGCACTGTTTAAAAAATAATGGTTTATATCCACACACACTGATGAAGAATGATCTCCAAGGAAAAAGATTACACAGACAAGTCCAAATATAATATGTTTAAACATACTTTTATACACAAATTATATTCTGCATATGTTATATAGGCAAAGCTGTATAAAGATACCTTCTGAAATTGTTAACCGCAGTGTGGAGGGTACTGTAGGTTGCCTTCCTGGGTGCCCTTCCAGCCTCCTTCTAGGTGGAGGGATTGAAAGCTAAAACCCACTAGGGTTCTGGATACGAATGAGGTTTGGCCTGTTAGAAGGACTTACACAAGATTTGGGAGTGTAAGTGAAGCAAAGGCAATTCCCTGCCTATCTTGCCTGTTTCTTTTGGAAGACAGTCTGTGGAAACAGCTTTTCTGCAGAAATATTCCAGCTTCCTGGTGCTGACATACAGTCGTGGTGGCAGCTGGTGCAGAAGTAGATCCTTGAGTCTGGCTTTCCCATCCATGGCTCACAGCTACAGGTGTCTACTTTCCGGCTTCTTAGGTGTCAAGAGGCCATTACAGCAGGGACCATGGCAGCAACAGCAACTTCTTGAACTTGGGTGACACCTACAGTGATGAATTGTCAAACTCATGTCTCCCGTGGCCGTCTCAAAGGCAGTAGCTCCCCTACTGGGTCAGTTCTTCTCATTCTGGAGTCCCAGCCTATAGCCTAGTCCTATACCTCTTTCAACGATTTTGTAAGCACTTGAAAGCCTATTTTAAATTTCTTTATGTTTAAAATATGCAGAGAGGTTTCTATTTCCTTAGCTTACTAGGTAAGAATTGTAGAATTGGTGTAGAGACCCAGAAATCTGTACACCAGGAGAGTCTCAAATGTGTTTCAGACAAATTCGATGTTGAGAAGCAATGCTTTAGGAAGTGAGTGTTTGCCTGAGGCCACCTAAATAGTATCTATAATAAAGCTGGGTTGTCTTTTTCTAAATGCCTGAAGATTTAGGGTGCTACCCAGAGGCCTGGCAACAAAGATGTCCCTACTGGGTAACAGGGCCTCTACTTAGCTACATTAGAGCTCATTTAGTTTATGCGATAGATATCAACACAAACTTACTTAAAATCATTTGTTAGGACTTCCCTGGTAGCGCAGTGGTTGGGAATCCGCCTGCCAATTCAGGGGACACGCGTGCAAGCCCTGGTCCGGGAAGATCCCACATGCCGCGGAACAAATAAGCCTGTGCGCCACAACTACTGAGCCTGCGCTCTAGAGCCTGCAAGCCACAACTACTGAGCCCGCACACCTAGAGCCTGTGCTCCGCAACAAGAGAAGCCACCATAATGAGAAACCCACACACCGTAACGAAGAGTAGCCCCCGCTCACTGAAACTAAAGAAAGCCCGTGCGCAGCAACAGAGACCCAATTCAGCCAAAAACTAAATACATAAAAAATAAATAAAATTTTAAAAATAAAATAGAAAATAGAAAGGAAAGTAATGAATGTGGTTTGGGACACCATGAATTAGAGGTGTTAGAGATCTCGCAAGGCTAGAAGACAAGGCTCGGTAACAGGAAAGAATATGAAGCCTTACAACCACAGATGCAAGAAATAATCACTGAGATAACACAAAACCTGGGTTAACATTTTTAATTTCACTACATTTTCATAGTGCAGTCTGTCTGAGTTTTATTTTCCTCATGTGTAAAATGGAAATAATACCCACTTCTTGGGGTAGTTGAAAGAACAATGTGGGGCCACACATGGAAGGTAGGCACACAGTGTTTGCCACACAAGGGAGACCCTTGATAAATGCAAGATTCTTTCCCTCCTCCTATTGTCTCCAGCTGTCTGAGATTTTACAACCAACCTATATAGCCACAGGGGGAGGATATGGACCAAGTGTTGCTTGACATGTCTACTCTCTATTCGGGAGTTAAGGACAGTGTAGTGGTCAAAGCAAGACAGACGGCCCAGACATTAATCACAAAGATGAAGGCAACCTCACCAATGAGGTCTTTACATTCTCGTAAATATGCCATATCTTTAACAGAGATGTATAGCTTCAATGTATTCTGGAGGAAAAAAGGTAGATCACTATAGCGTATTCCCCTAGTGAATGTCGAGAAGAATGCTGACTTGACCAGGAAGCCACCTCTCTTCCGGCATATCAACTGGCGTTTCTGTATTCCTGTGTATGAGCCCTTTAACTCTCGTAATCAGCTGATTTAACAAATGCTGTATTGACTGTCTACTGGGAGCAGATTCTTTAAGGAAGAAATAACGATTTATATTTCAAACTTTCATATGTTACATGATGTTTGGTTTCATATTAAGAAACAAGTTGCAGGTGTTGATGTTTTCAGAAAAGTAATCAATGTTAGTTTATGACCCTCATGGGTTTGTTTGTTTTCTTTTCGAGAACATGGAAGATTTTATCTGAAATCAGTGAACTGTCTTGGTGTTTGTTATTTTGTACTCTTTCCTGACCAGTTATGAAATTGCTTGAAATGTCACATAAAGACAAAGAATTCAGGCATGTGATGGATATTGACTCGTAGATTTTTCACTAACGTTTGCTGACATTTTAGGTCAATATGTTTTGAAGTTTACTTAACAAACCAATATACTCTATTTCAGTTTAGATCTAAATTGTTTTAAATTGCCAGAGTTTTCCCTTTTTTATGAATTCAAAACTACTGTCAGAGTTCATTAACGTATGTGTTAAAAACTAGTTTCTTTGGGAATTAGAAGTGTCCTGCATTTTTTTTCAAAATAATAGAAGCATATTTAAAATGACCCTTTGTCTTTCACCCTTTCATCTCATACGCCTTTATTTCCTTTAAAGAGCTATAATGTCTAGAAAGCTGTACAAACAATTAAGCTAAATCATTCTGTAAGCAGTTCTATGAAATGCAAGAGTGATTTTTTTCTTAAAGTCCAAATGTGTAACTCAGCTTACATGAGCATATAAGCATATTTTGCTTAAATTACATTTCCATCTGACAATATTAATTTCATCAAGGAAGCTTAGTATAAAATTAATTATAGCTATCATTTATGTTATTTCATCTTCCCCTTCCTTCCATTGAAGCATCAATGAGAATTCATCAACTGAAGGGCATGATTCACATTTTAACAACAATAATAAAGAAAATAACCCAAACTGTGTTTTTTTCCCTCCTACTAGAATTCCATGACTAAAGACTTATCTCTTAATATCATCTGAAATGTAATAATATATTTTGAAGATCAGGGGAAACGCTTCCAGTGGATATAATGAGAGCACATTTAGTTATATTCTCCTGCTGGCAAAGAACATTTCAGTTTCATTGACTTTCGTGAATAACCTCCTGTGAGGTTCCAAGAAAGTTCCAAGTTCCAAGAAAGATTCTAAGCAAGTATCCAAATGCCATCCTGTTGAGCATGAAGACAAGGATATCTGCTCTCATTCACTCACCAATTCCAGAGCACTAAGATTTGCAAAGAAAATAACCTCCACACTTCAGAAATCTTCTCCCCAGCCCAGCTCCCCATGAAAGCTCACTCTTGGCGATGGATGACATCCTTCTAGGGATTGGCCACAGGGTTTTATCCAGGTGGCAGGAAGCAACAGTAAAGCAGTTAATGATGTCACATACTTCCAATATCCAACTAAGGTGAGAGAATCCTTGAAAAGACGGACTTTGTGAAGTGTGCACAAATATAGACAGTTGTGAGGAAATTAATTTCCATATCCTCAACTTCCATTTGTGTTGTTCCCTAAAGCTGATCTGTCTGAGAACTGAGGAAGGATTATCTTGGTTCTCCCCTTTCACAATGACCAGGGTTCCCGCTTCAGGAATAAATGTTCTCCCTCTCACCCACTGTGAATTGAACTGTAATATAAAAACCTCCAGGACGCCAAAGAACAAGAAAATTTCAAACATTGCTGTAGGCGCGGCCTCCTTTGATCATCAGAGGGTAGTATGGGGAAGCTGAAGTGAAGACAATTTTCCTTTAACAGTCTCACCTCTTTGCCCCCTAATTAGTGGCAAAGGATGCAGTACTTCTGAAGGAGGGTGGGTGGGAAATTAAAGGCAAAGCATGTGGGTTAAAACTGAAAGAGTGTCACTTTATTTCTCCTAGTTAACAACACGTGGCAAGAGTCTCAGGCCTTAGCTTCTTAGATTAGTATTTGTAAAACAAAACAAAAAGTATGCTTGAAGACACTGATCTGCTGCAAATCCAGCCTCTCTGTATGTTCACCATTCTTAGTAATAACAGCGTTTGATGACAAGATGTCAATCAGATCAGGCACTTGTGCCCCATCTCTGTCCTCCAGACCCACCCCGTGCCCTGCAGCCAACCAGCTGCACACATCTGTGGAACACCAGCGGCACTTCATCTCTTTTACTTTCTACCCTCAAGTCTCTCTTCTGCTGCCGCCAGGTGGGACACCCACGTTTGACACATGCACAGACTGGAAAGGGAGATAGTTAATATCCCATGAGGTGACATTTGCCCCATGGGAACAAGAACCGGAGGATGAAAACTCCTCTAACATATCCCTTGGGTAGGCAACGTTGAGGCGCATTTCACACGACTCCTTGAAGGGTCCTTAGTGGGAATGAGCTGCAACTGCCCCCAGTGGTGACCCAGCTCAACAAACTACCCTTGGACTGGCGTTTCTGCCTTCTGTCTCTCAATCCTTCCTCTCTCCCACTTCCATTTCTCGGGATCACTTCTCAAAATAAGCCTCCTGCATTGCAGGCTCTACTGATGGAGGAAGCCTGGGTCAGAATGTCTCAGTGTTTTGCCTATTTTGCATGATTCCAGAAGACGTAAAATTTTCCATGATTATTTCAGTAAAATGATAGTATATCTTTGAGTAAAAGCGATCTATGGGTAATAGGTAAGTTAATGTCATATTTTCTTATATTATTCACCCAGGTAGAAGAAACATTTTCATTAACTGTTGCCCAACCGTTAAATACTGTAAATACAAATTCATTTTTAACTTGGGCACAAATCTCCCACTTGCCTGCATTTGCCTATGTTCATTTGTTACATGTATTTTGGGGCTGAAGATTAAAATAAAGAGATTATGTTATAGATTTTTACCCTAAATCATGCACTTAGCAATAATAGTTAATTCATCTCTCTTTTTAAAATTTATTTATTTATTTATCTATTTATTTATTTGTTTGTTTGTTTGTTTTGGCTGTGCCTGGTCTCAGTTGTGGCATGCGGGATCTTTGTTGCCGCATGCGGACTCTTAGTTGCGGCATGCGTACTCTTAGTTGTGGCATCCAGACTCTTAGTTGCGGCATGCATGCAGTATCTTTTTCCCCGACATGAGATTGAACCCGGGCCCCCCTGCATTGGGAG
This sequence comes from Monodon monoceros, assembly GCF_005190385.1. Classification (NCBI taxonomy): domain Eukaryota; kingdom Metazoa; phylum Chordata; class Mammalia; order Artiodactyla; family Monodontidae; genus Monodon; species Monodon monoceros. The sequence continues at coordinate 40,693,309 of NW_021703765.1, forward strand.
TGCAAAGTCTTACCCACTGGATCACCTGGGAAGTCCCAATTCATCTCTCTTTTGATGCATCTTTTTATTTAATACATCATTTATATGCCCTAAAATTAACAGTGGCCATATAGTTTTTTTGTCAATTTTTATAAAAATGCAAATCGTAGGCTTAAAAACAGACCATCCTCTTATATGCAAATGTGAGACAAAATGCTTCTAAAATGCATTTTTGGATATATCTTAAACCCTAGAAAACCAGCTTCATTTAATTTGAATTGCTTCCTCTTTTGCAAATTCAAATCTCTTCCAATTCTGTCAAATATATTAGTTATAAAAACATCATGTTTCATCATAAAATAAAATTAGAATTTATTTATATATAATAATTCTCAAGTATCATAACTTTTAAAGACTTTGTGATGACTTCCTAGACAGTTTAAATTTGGCATTAATATATAGATCTGTGTTCAGTAATAATGGGTAAATTCCTAAAATACATAAGTCTAATTATTCAGGGTTATTTTTATACCCAGTTTCATGTAATTTTAGCTCCATAAACAAGGGACCTCTAAGTTAAAGATTAATAGGAATCAGAGCTGGTACATTTCTTTTTAATATACTTCCCAGATATTGAGAAATTAAATGATTTTAATGACAGGGTAGCAAATCCTTTTGCAAATCAGATGGTTCCAATTCATGCCTTTTACAAAATTAAATGGCCATTATGAAGTCACCAGCTGCTAAATAATTCAAAATATTTTTTATTATAGCTTACTACATTCTTTTGGTGTGCAACTTGGAAGAACTTCAAATAACTAAATGATATTCTTATATCAAAATTCCTTCCATTACCACCAACTTTTGTGAGCAAGTTTTCTCAGTACCTACATCTAGATTAAGAAAGAAAGAAGGGGGCGGTGGAGGAAGAAAGAGGGTGGGGGAGGGGAAGAGAGGGGAGAGGACAGGAAGGAGAGAAACTTGAAGTTGAACTCTGTCACATTCCAGTGGTAAATAATATTCATCTGTAGATTCATAAACTAGGAAAAAAGCCAGCTTTATCCCTCAATAACAGATGTATTTTCAAGAGACTTTACATTTTATATTTAATAATTACCAAATTTTATAATATATTTATATTCTTCTGATCAATTTAACATAACTAATAATTTTATAGATAATTTAATGCATAAAAAATTGTTAGCATTTACAGACTTACCAACAAGGATAATGAAAACGCTTTAATTTAAATGTATAGGCATACTTAAATAGTCATAGCCGAGTGCCTCCAGGAAGCAATTTTAAAGTTCCAGGCAGGAGATAATTAGCTCTCAGACTGGTGTGGCTTTAATCTTAGAAAAAAAAAGGACAAAGCTCAGACCTTTCCAAAAAGAACCTGAAAGTACAATGACTTACAAGACATGAGAAATGAGATCAAGGAATGAATCAAAGAAGACTCAGAAATTTTGAGTCCAGTTATCTGTAAGAATAGGAATGGTGGTGACGAGATTACGCTCAGGCCATTGCTTTTATGAAGCTAATCCTGTAAGGAAAGTCAAAGAGTAGTGTGTGTTCCACACCTGCTTAAAGTTGGAGATATAACAGGAGGTGATGACGAAAGCTCAGCCTCTCTGTACACCAGTGCCAAATCGAATTTCAGAGATAGAGTTTTGGGTGAAGTAGAAAAGAATAGCTTTATTGCTTTGCCAGGCAAAGGGGGATACAGTGGGCTCCTGCCCTCGAAAACTATATGTCCCAGCCAGGGAAGTTTGGTGAGGAGTTTTATGGCAATGGTTCAAGGGTCGGGTTGCTGACAAGATTAGGGTGTGTGCAGGCTCTCCTGAATCTTGATGAGTTTCTCTGGTTCCTTTAATCTGGCCTCAGGTAGTTTCTTGGCTGCCCCTCCCTTGATTAGCAGCTGTTCAAATCTGCCCTTTGGAACTCAGGGAAGGTCATGGAGACTGGAGTCTTGCCTAAGAGAAACGGGGGACAGAAAAAGGCCTTTGGGTCCAGGAGCCCCACAGAGCCCCACTCGGTTTCACTGGGCACTGGCAGTCAAGGAGGTAAAGCAGGGCATGGATGAGCTTCAAATCACCTGCTATTATGTTCCTTCTCCAAGCAGTTAAATAATCTTGAACCGGCCTAGCAGCTAGGCTCCGTCTACACATAATAGTCATCTCTACATTGGCTTTATTAATGGCCTTTGACATCATTTTAATTTGAAAGATCATTATGATTTTATTCCTGCCTTTCACAATACTCATTGACTAAAAGCTTAAGCAGCAACTGTGCCCAGTTTTCTCAGGAATCCTGCAGCTTCACTGTTCTAAAGAAAAGGTGCCAGTTTTGCTAAATCTGCTAGTTTGAGTAAAGCCCTTCCCCAAGAGTTAAAATGCTAAGTCACACCCACTTCTCTGCTTTTAGAAGTGGCTCATTCTTCAACTCCAGACCTGAGAAGTCGAGGCTTTTTGCAAAATTTAATGCTTTTAAATGTATTTTTCACTAGATGCGTACATTTCTCTGGGTAATGGTATACCACATGACTCAGGTTTGCGATGCATTTTTTGCTTCTTCCCAGTGATGTCTGCTTATAACCAACTTCTAAACATTGTTTTACTGTCAAACATTTATTTTGAGTGACACAACAGCATTTTAATTTCACTTTTGAAAAACTATGTTAAAATTAAAATACTAAGATGGGCCGGTACAACTTTGACACTTCAGCTGCTATAGTTTCATGTTTTTGTTACTTTTAAGAAAACTGCATCTCATAAAACACGTAATGGTCCATATTTTCATCTGCTTTTTCTTTTTTTGAATTTTCTTTTATTTATTTTTTATACAGCAGGTTCTTGTTAGTTATCTATTTTATACATATTAGTGTACACATGTCAATCCCAATCGCCCAATTCATCCTACCACCACCACCCCAACCCCATCCCCCATCACTTTCTCCCCCTTGGTGTCCATACGTTTCTTCTCTACATCAGTGTCTCTATTTCTGCCTTGCAAACCGGTTCATCTGTACCATTTTTGTAGGTTCCACATGTATGCGTTAATATACGATATTTGTATTTCTCTTTCTGACTTACTTTGCTCTGTATGACAGTCTCTAGTTCCATCCACATCTCTACAAATGACCCAATTTCATTCCTTTTTATGGCTGAGTAATAGTCCATTGTATATATGTACCACTTCTTCTTTATCCATCTTTCTGTCATTGGGCATTTAGGTTGCTTCCATTACCTGGCTATTGTAAATAGTGCTGCAAGGAACATTGGGGTGCATGTGTCTTTTTGAATTATGGTTTTCTCTGGGTATACGCCCTGTAGTGGGATGGCTGGGTCATATGGTAATTCTATTTTTACTTTTTTAAGGAGCCTCCATACTGTTCTCCACTATGGAGAAATTTTTCTACAAAATTTTTCTAAAAAAATCCATGTAGAAATCCATGTAGAAATTTACATTCCCACCAACAATGCAAGAGGGTTCCCTTTTCTCCACACCCTCTCCAGCATTTGTTGGTTATAGATTTTCTGATGATGCCCATTCTAATTGGTGTGAAGTGATACCTCACTGCAGTTTTGATTTGCATTCTCTAATAATTAGTGATGTTGAGCAGCTTTTCATGAGCTTCTTGGCCATCTGCATGTCTTCTTTGGAGAAATGTCTATTTAGGTATTCTGCCCATTTTTTGATTGGGTTGTTTGTTTTTTTAATATTGAGCTACATGAGCTGTTTATATATTTTGGAGATTAATCCTCTGTCTACTGACTCATTTGCAAATATTTTCTCCCATTCTGAGGGTTGTCTTTTCATCTTATTTGTAGTTAGTTTCCTTAGCTTTGCAAAAGCCTTTAAGTTTCATTAGGTCCCATTTGTTTATTTTTGGTTTTATTTCCATTACTCTAGGAGGTGGATCAAAAAAGATCTTGCAAAAAAAAAAGATCTTGCTGTGATTTATGTCAAAAAATGTTCTTCCTATGTTTTCCTCTAAGAGTTTTATAGTGTCCAGTCTTACATTTAGGTCTCTAATACATTTTGAGTTTATTTTTGTTTACTTAGGGAGTGTTCTAATTTCATTCTTTTACATGTAGCTGTCCTGTTTTCCCAGCACCTCTTATTGAAGAGACTGTCTTTTCTCCATTGTATATCCTTGCCTCCTTTGTCATAAATTAGTTGACCATAGGTGTGTGGGTTTATCTCTGGGCTTTCTATCCTTTTCCATTGATCTATATTCCTGTTTTTGTGCCAGTACCATATTGTCTTGATTACTGTAGCTTTGTAGTATAGCCTGAAGTCAGGGAGTCTGATTCCTCTAGCTCTATTTTTTTCTCTCAAGACTGCTTTGGCTATTTGCTGTCCTTTGTGTCTCCATACAATTTTAAGATTTTTTTTTTCTAGTTCTGTAAAAAAATGCCACTGGTAATTTGATAGGGATTGCATTGAATCTGTAGATTGCTTTGGAAAGTATAGTCACCTTCACAATATTGATTCTTCCAATCCAAGAACATGGTATATCTCTCCATCTGTTTGTATCATCTTTGATTTCTTTCATCAGTGTCTTATAGTTTTCTGAGTACAGGTCTTTTACCTCCTTAGGTTCATTTTTAGGTATTTTATTCTTTTTGTTGCAATGGTGAAAGGGATTGTTTCCTTAATTTCTCTTTCTGATCTTTCATTGTTAGTGTATAGGAATGCAAGAGATTTCTGTGCATTAATTTTGTATCCTGAAAGTTTACCAAATTCATTGATTAGTTCTAGTAGTTTTCTGGTGGCATCTTTAGGATTCTCTATGTATAGCATCATGTCATCTGCAAACAGTGACCGTTTTACTTCTTCTTTTCCAATTTGTATTCCTTTTATTTCTTTTCTTCTCTGATTGCCGTGGCTAGGACTTCCAAAACTATGTTGAATAATAGTGGTGAGAGTGGACATCCTTGTCTTTTTCCTGATCTTAGAGGAAATGCTTTCAGTTTTTCACCATTGAGAATGATGTTTGCTGTGGGTTTGTCGTATATGGCCTTTATTATGTTGAGGTAGGTTCCCTCTATGCCTACTTTCTGGAGAGTTTTTATCATAAATGGGTGTTGAATTTTGTCAAAAGCTTTTTCTGCATCTATTGAGATGATCATATAGTTTTTCTCCTTCAATTTGTTAATATGGTGTATCACATTGATTGATTTGCATATATTGAAGAATCTTTGCATCCCTGGGGTAAATCCCACTTGATCATGGTGTATGATCCTTTTAATGTGCTGTTGGATTCTGTTTGCTAGTATTTTGTTGAGGATTTTTGCATCTATATTCATCAGTGATATTGGTCTGTAATCTTCTTTTTTTGTAGTATCTTTGTCTGGTTTTGGTATCAGGGTGATGGTGGCCTCATAGAATAAGTTTGGGAGTGTTCCTTCCTCTGCAATTTTTTGGAAGAGTTTGAGAAGGATTGGTGTTAACTCTTCTCTAAATGTTTGATAGAATTCACCTGTGAAGCCATCTGGTCCTGGACTTTCGTTTGTTGGAAGATTTTAAATCACAGTTTCAATTTCATTACTTGTGATCGGTCTGTTCATATTTTCTATTTTTTCTGGTTCAGTCTTGGAAGGTTATACCTTTCTAAGAATTTGTCCATTTCTTCCAGGTTGTCCATTTTATTGGCATAGATTTGCTTCTAGTACTCTCTTATGATGCTTTGTATTTCTGCAGTGTCCTTTGTAACTTCTCCTTTTTCATTTCTAATTTTATTAATTTGAGTCCTCTCCCTTTTTCTTGATGAGTCTGGCTAAAGGTTTCTCAATTTTGTTTATCTTCTCAAATAACCAGCTTTTAGTTTTATTGATCTTTGCTATTGTTTTCTTTGTTTCGATTTCATTTATTTCTGCTCTGATCTTTATGATTTCTTTCCTTCTGCTAACTTTGGGTTTGCTTCGTTCTTCTTTTCTGGTTCTTTTAGGTGTAAGGTTAGGTTGTTTATTTGAGATTTTTCTTGTTTCTTGAGGTAGGCTTGTATTGCTGTAAACTTCCCTCTTAGAACTGCTTTCACTGCATCCCATATGTTTTGGATCATCATGTTTTCGTTGTCCTTTGTCTCTAGGTATTCTTTGATTTCTTCAGTGATCTCTTGGTTATTTAGTAATGTACTGTTTAGCCTCCATGTGTTTGTGTTTTTTACATTTTTTTTCCCTCTAATTGACTTCTAACCTCAGAGCGTTGTGGTTGGAAAAGATGTTTGATATGATTTCAGTTTTCTTAAATTTACTGAGGCTTGATTTGTAACCCAAGATATGATTTATCCTGGAGAATGTTCTGTGCGCACTTGAGAAGAAGGTGTAATCTGCTGTTTTCGGATGGAATGTCCTATAAATGTCAATTAAATCTATCTGGTCTACTGTGTCCTTTAAAGCTTGTGTTTCCTTATTAATTTTCTGTCTGGATGATCTGTCCATTGGTGTAAGTGAAGTGTTCAAGTCTCACACTATTGTGTTACTGTCGATTTCCTCTTTTAGAGCTGTTACAGTTGCCTTATGTATTGAGGTGTTCCTATGTTGGGTGTATATATATTTATAATGTTATATCTTCTTCTTGGATTGATCCCTTGATCATTATGTAGTGTCCTTCCTTGTCTCTTGTAACATTCTTTATTTTAAAGTCTATTTTATCTGAAATGAGTATTGCTACTCCAGCTTTCTTTTGATTTCCATTTGCATGGAATATCTTTTTCCATCCCCTCTTCTGCAGCCTGTATGTGTCCCTAGGTCTGAAGTGGGTCTCTTGTAGACAGCATATATATGGGTCTTTTTTTTGTATCCATTCAGATAGCCTGTGTCTTTTGGTTGGAGCATTTAATCTATTCACGTTTAAGGTAATAATCAATATGTATGTTCCTATGACCATTTTCTTAATTGTTATGGGTCTATTTTTTGTAGGTCCTTTTCTTCTCTTGTGTTTCCCACTTAGAGAAATTCCTTTAGCATTTATTGTAGAGCTGGTTTGGTGGTGCTGAATTCTCTTAGCTTTTGCTTGTCTGTATAGCTTTTGATTTCTCCATCAAATCTGGATGAGATCCTTGCTGGGCAGAGTAATCTTGGTTGTATGTTCTTCCCTTTCGTCACTTTAAATATATTGTGCCACTCCCTTCTAGCTTGTAGAGTTTCTGCTGAGAAATCAGCTGTTAACCTTATGGGAGTTCCCTTGTATGTTATTTGTCATTTTTCCCTTGCTGCTTTCAATAATTTTTCTTTGCCTTTAATTTTTGCCAATTTGGTTACTATGTGTCTCAGCGTGTTTCTCCTTGGGTTTATCCTGTATGGGACTCTCTGTGCTTCCTGGACTTGGGTGGCTATTTCCTTTCCCATGTTAGGGAAGTTTTTGACTATAATCTCTTCAAATATTTTCTCTGGTCCTTTCTCTCCCTCTTCTCCTTCTAGACCCCTATAATGCGAATGTTGTTGCATTAAATGTTGTCCCAGAGTCTCTTAGGCTGCCTTCATTTCTTTTCTTTCTTTTTCCTTTATTCTGCTCCACGGCCATGAATTCCACCATTATGTCTTCCAGGTCACTCATCCGTTCTTCTGCCTCAGTTATTCATCTATTGATTCTTTCTAGTGTATTTTTCATTTCAGTTATTGTGTTTTTCATCTCTGTTTGTTTGTTCTTTAATTCTTCTAGGTGTTTGTTCTTTAGTTCTTCTAGGTCTTTGTTAAACATTTCCTTCATCTTCTCGATCTTTGCCTCCATTCTTTTTCTGAGGTCCTGGATCATCTTCACTATAATTTTTCTGAATTCTTTTTCTGGAAGGTTGCCTATCTCCACTTCATTTAGTTGTTTTTCTGGGGTTTTCTCTTGTTCCTTCATCTGGTACATAGCCTTTTGCCTTTTCATCTTGTCTATCTTTCTGTGAATGTGGTTTTCCTTCCACAGGCTGCAGAATTGTAGTTCTTCTTGCTCCTGCAGTCTGCCCTCTGGTGGATGAGGCTATCTAAGAGGCTTGTGCAAGCTTCCTGATGGGAGGGACTGTTCTCATCTGCTTTTAATAGCCAACTTTTCCATGTTGCAAGTTCTATTTCATACATCTGTCGGCTTCATGATAGGTTAAGGTTCTAGCCATAATTGTTTACTGGCTTTATTATAGGAAACACTTGATGCTGACCAACGAAATTGTGCTAACCTCTGCTTCTACCAAGCTTCACATCTTACAGTTCTTCAAGCACATGGCCACTAGAGAGAAAGATCATTTTGCTCCTTTTTTATTTCAAATTCAAAAAATATATATCATTCTTTGTTATCATTGTCTCACGTCTCATTTTTCTTTCACATTCCCTTTGACCATGCTTTGCTTTGGAATCTTTATTCCATTTAATTAATTCAGTTAATAGCACCTCCATGTCTATTTCTTCTAACATCTACTGTAACTTCATTCCTCTCCAATTACCGCATATATTTTCATCTATCAATCACTGATCTTCATCAAGGAGAGATGGAGAGAAAGGGGGGAGGCGGGAGAGGAGGAAAGGAACAGGGAGAAGGAAAAAGACCATCTACAATGAACATTGACAGTTATGCATTCCTTTCCATCCTTGGGCCGCTCAAAGGCCCATTCTGATGTATGCCCCTCAAATCAATTGCACCTTATTTAGCCAAAGGCATTTACTGATGACATCCATCTATACACATATTTTTCTCATTCTTATTGTTACACCAGTGAGTTATGCCTTCCTGTGCATTAGACCAGAACTAATAGAAAGGTAATATTAAAAATTATTACTTTACCCTAAGCAAGCCCATCTTTCTCACAGAGTCTAGGGTAGGCTGAAGTCTTATTATACATAAAGAATAAAGCTTTGCATGGCCTTGCCAATACTACAAAATGGTTTCTTGAGTTTTCAGAATTTTAGGAACATAGAAGCAATCAAGCTGCATGAGTCACCATTGTTCATATACATGGCTGACCTAAATATCGTTTTTTAAAAACTATGACTTCGAAAGTAATTTTCATGGAGATTATTGAAAATGATCATCTGAATTTAGCTTTTGGCAAAGAAAAGAATATCTTTGGCTTTTTAATTTACATTACATTTCAAATATCTTTAAAATTAATTTTAACTTTACAATTTTAAATTTGCTTTTTAACATGTTATTCTAATATGTCATTTTAACTGTAACAATTTTTGAGATTAAATTTATTCTGTACTGTTTTTTACACTAAGAATCGTACCATCTTAAACACTCTTGCTAACTCATTCTATTTGTTTCTCTTTGGGGATCAGGAGAATTGATTTGTCTAGGAGCCAAGGACATTCAGTACAGATGATGGATTTTCAATGATGCACACACAAAGGCCAATCCACGCAAAATCATGAAATATTCAAACTTTATCTCTATTGCTTTAGCCTCTTCGTTTTGAATGTTTTTGGACATTTCTTCTAACTTTAAAAAGATCCCTCCTTCCCCTGCAAGTTCCCACTAACTTCATGCTCATTCCCTGTTATAACTGCCTCTTAGAAGAATATTTGAGACCAGTCCATATTAGAGTATAATTGATTGTTTTCAAGGTATAGGCATGGGGGCAAGGGCTGTTCCAGTTGAACTGAAAGTTAATCTTTAAGCTGAAAGATTGAATTTTCTACATAAGAATTTCAGGTGTGCATGTGAAGAAAGATGTTTCAGTGTAGAGGACTTTCCCATTCTTAAAGTCAACCTACATTTTCTAGGCCATTAGCCATTGGGCAGTCTGGTCCACACTGCACAGGATCCTACCACTTCTCTGGAAGATCCCAGCCTGCATACCTTGTGCCTTCTGATAAAATTGCTAGCGTTTGCCAACACTTGAAGCCTAGGAATCTCAAAGGAACTATTCATGAGGCTTTCTTTTCTTGTTGTCACTTATTTGTTCACTCTACCCCCTCCACCACCAAATTTACTGACTGCCTACCATGTGCCTGAATGGATACTAAGTACTATGAACACAACAGTGAATAAGAAGTAGTCCTGGGCCTTAAAGAAGATAAATCTAATGTGGAAGGTGGGGAAATGAGCAGCTAAATTACAATACAATAAGATAAAGGCTTTGTAGAGGGGTCAGTATTATCCTTGGGAAGCATAGAAGAGTACCCAACCCACCTTCGGGAGGTCAAGGAGGGCTTCCTGAAGGAGGTGATGGCTCAGCTGAGCCCCAAAAGACCAGTTAGGGTTAGCCAGGCAAAAAGGAGAAAGGAGAATATACCGAGAAAAGTGGGTGAGCAAAGGCTATAACGTTGAAAGTAATCATGTTTCTCTGGGAGAACTATTTCCAAAACAGAGAGTGAACGGGAAGGGGAGCAAAAGGAGAAGGGAACTGCAGGGGACATCAAGGCCCAGGTCTTAGAGGACTGTGTAAGCCACTCCGAGGAATTTAAACTTAACCCTGAGGCAATGGGAAACAATCGTAGGGTTTTCAACAGAAAAATGACATGAACAAATACATATTCTAGAAAGTCCATACTGGCAACAGTGTGGAGATTAGATTAAAGATGGACAAAACTGGAGTCAGGGAGGCCATTTCGAAGGATGTAGCTGTGATGCAGGTCAGTGATACTGAGGGCCTGAGCTCAGGTGAGAAGCTGAGGTGGAGATGAGCAAATGGTGGTAGAATCCATAGGACTTGGTAATTGAGCAGATTGGATGGTGGTCAGGAAGAGAAGAACCAACAGTGAGGAAGGAATAAAAGAATCACCCTTTGATATGAGAAGGCAAGAGAAAAAATCATTTTCAGAGGGGCAATAATAAGTTCTGATTGGGCCATGTCACGTTTGCGATTCCTAAAGAAGGTCTCCTGCATACCAGTGGGTGCCAATCGCATGGACTACAATGAGATTGACCTCCCATGGAAGAGCAGGGCCCACACTGTCCAAATGTGTATGGTGGCCCTGGCTGGGGCTCAAGAGAGAGACTCTTGTTGGAGATGAAGACTTGAGGGTCATCAGCATATAAATAGTGTTTGAAGCTCAAGAGTAGATGAATTCCACCAACACCAAAGAAAGCGTGTAGAAGAAGAAGCCCAAGGACACAAAGAAACACTGATATTTACAGAATAGGCAAAAGAAGAGAAACCCACAAAAGAAAAGGAGAAAGAGGAGCCAATAAAAACAGAGGAACACCAAGGAGAGGTCACCAATGCCAAGAGGCACTTGCAATTTAGGTAAATTGCCACCAGGTGGAGTGTGGTCTCAGCATTTGAAATTCCTGCAAGTGTTAAAGCAGGGCAAACATTGGTTAGCATTTATATAGGTCATTTGGTTCACAACTTTTGGCAAACCTGCAGACAGTGGAGTTCCACTGTATAATGTAGAGAAGAAAGCATTGAAAGAGAAGAAAGGAAACAAGGTTCTATCCCCACCTTTATGACTCTCTAGCAAGAAGACCTTAGGCAAATCTTTATCTCCCTGTCTTCAGTTTCCACACTTCTTTTTTTTTTTAAATGATAACTCATGGTCTCTTTTTTTTTTTAAATTTATTTTATATTTGGCTGTGTTGGGTCTTCGTTGCTGCACGCGGGCTTTCTCTAGTTGCGGCGAGTGGGGGCTACTCTTCGTTGCGGTGCGCAGGCTTCTCATTGCAGTGGTTTCTCTTGTTGCGGAGCACGGGCTCTAGGCGCGCAGGCTCAATAGTTGTGGCGCACGGGCTTAGTTGCTCCACGGCACGTGGGATCTTCCTGGACCAGGGCTCGAACCCGTGTCCCCTGCATTGGCAGGCGGATTCTTAACCAATGCGCCACCAGGGAAGCCCTCCACACATTTAATATAAGGAAGTTGGGCTAGGTGTTTAAATCCCTTCCAACTTATTATAATAAAAGAAAATAATAATAACAAGCATGTACACAGCACATATCTGGGCCTGATATTTCAGTAGGTGCTGGAGATACAAAAAAGGAATAGAACAAATTTAGAGTCTGTACTCATGGGCCTACTACCCTAGCAAGTTGGACATACTTATAAACTAACAGTCACAGCAATACGGAGAGTGCTATAACGGATAGACACACAGCTATGGGAGCACAGAGAAGAAGCTAACTGTTTTCCAGGCTTCATGAAGGAGGGCAATCTTGAATGAATTTTACAGCATAAGTAGGAATCTTCAAGAGATCGTGAGGAAAGGAATCTTATGCAGAAGGTATAGAATGCGCAAAGGTCTAGAGGTATATGAGAGCACTGAGTTTTCGGTTCAATATGGCAGAATATAAGTTGCCTGGAGGGAAATAAATGCAACTGGAAAAGTGGACAAGGACCGGAGAAGTCACTGCAGGTCTTATTTATTACAGTGATATGTTTGAACCTTGTTTAATTAACAAACACTTCCTGTGGGAAGTACCAGGTACTGTACTGTACCAGGTACTGTTTGAAGTGCATTACAAATGTTAAGTCATTTAATTCTTGCAAAAGTCCTATGCGGTAAATGTCTCACCCCTGCCCCCGCCCCTATTTTACAATGAGTAACAGACACAGAGATTAAGTAACTTAATAGCCCTTGCATTAGTATAAGCCTGTCAGGGATGCTTCTGGGGTTCCCACTAAGATGCTCTGGCTCCCAAGTTCCTGCTCTTAACTGTAGGAACGTACAGTTGCTGTAGGAGACATGAGTCAATGAAAGGATTTTCACCTGGAAATAATGACATCAAACTGGCATTTTAGAACTGTCCTCTGGTAGGAGTGAAGAGCTGGATTGGAGGGGGTGACATTGGAGGAAGGATGCTTTTGCCGGATTTCAGCTAAAATACATGTGCTGAGACTAAACAGTGAGAACTTTGAAAAGAGAGACTTAAGAGGTGCTTAGCAAGCATCCTTTCAAGGCTCAGTGACCAGCTGTAAGGAAAAGAGCAAGAGAAATCTAAAATGATGCCCAGGTTTCTGGCTTAGAGAACTGGGGGATTGATAGCGACCTTAAGTGAAATTGGGAAAAGAACAATTTTGAGCATGCTGAGTAAGAAATATAATGGACCATTGGAAATATAAGGTCTGGAACTCAGGAATAAAGTCTGAATGTAGATGGTTGAATTGGAATAAGTAGAGTCCTCTGGAAAGAATGGGTAGAAGGAGAAAGGAACTAAAATCAGAACCTGAATGTTGAACAAGAGGAAGAAAAATTGGGGATGAGGGGTCTCTAAGGCTGGAGGAAGGCCAAATAAGAGTGTTTTCACTTTTAAAATTATTTAGTGTTTTCCTTTGTGTTGAGATCAGAGTCTTGTGCTAGAATAGAGGTAAAAAAGCGTGGCATTACATGTCTGTAACTAGCCATGTTCTCTGCAGGCAGAAATCATATCCAATTCCTTTGTATATCACTGTGCCTGGAATAGAACAGCCCCTTCCTCAGCAAATACTTGGTAAATAAATATTAATTTGTAGACTTTGATGTTCTAATACATTTAACTTTCTCTTTTTTTAATCTTTATTGGAGTATAATTGCTTTACAATTGTGTGTTAGTTTCTGCTTTATAACAAAGTGAATCAGTTATATATATACATATGTTCTCATACCTCCTCCCTCTTGCGTCTCCCTCCCCCCCACCCTCCCTATCCCACCCCTCCAGGCGGTCACAAAGCACCGAGCCGATCTCCCTGTGCTATGCGGCTGCTTCCCACTAGCTATCTACCTTACGTTTGGTAGTGTATATATGTCCATGCCTCTCTCTAGCTTTGTCACAGCTTACCCTTCCCCCTCCCCATATCCTCAAGTCTATTCTCTAGTAGGTCTGTGTCTTTATTCCTGTCTTACCCCTAGGTTCTTCATGACATTTTTTTTTCTTAAATTCCATATATATGTGTTAGCATACGGTATTTGTCTTTCTCTTTCTGACTAACTTCACTCTGTGTGACAGACTCTAGGTCTATTCACCTCATTACAAATAGCTCAATTTCATTTCTTTTTATGGCTGACTAATATTCCATTGTATATATGTGCCACATCTTCTTTATCCATTCATCCGATGATGGACACTTAGGCTGTTTCCATCTCCGGGCTATTGCAAATAGATACATTTAACTTTCTCTTATCTCTCTTGGGTACACAGCCCACCTTGGGGAAAGATCTTGTCCAGTTTTTCAAAACTGGAAGGCCAACAATAAATTGATCCAGTTATGTTGAAATACTTATTCTTAAATGCTCCCCAAATGAACACATTAACTGTGGGTCTACATCCTACATCACTCCCTAAAAAAATCACAAAGCATCTCATTGCCCTTTGTTATGCAAAATTCAGACAGTACGTTTTGGAAAGAGAGTATTCCCTTGGGTCAGGCAAATCTGATTTCAACCCACAGGTCCAGCAGGCCTAGCTCTCTGACCTTGGGCAAGTCATTTAATCTTGTTGTGCCTCAGTTTCCTCATCTGTAAAATGGTGATTATGATACTCTGTACGGTATAGGACTGCGGCAAGGATGACATACCCAGAACCCCTGCAGTTGTTGCTCTCACAAAAGAGATACTCGGGAAATATTAAATCTTTGGCAGTATTTGCAACCTCGACAATCATTTTCATTGTAAGAACATACGTTTGCAAGAAGTGCTCCCCGGAAGTTCAAGGCTTCCTCTGAGCCCAGTGGACCTGCAACATTATCAAGAGCCACCAGGTGGTGTTGGTGCCTCTTAGGGGACCCTAGGTCGGGGGTTTTTACCATCAGGGTCAATAAACTTCCCAGTGCTAAGTAAGCACCAAGTTCTGTTTCCAGTATGCTTCTTTCCATAGCATTATAACCTTACTAAAATAGCAGTCTCTACAGACTAAACACGAACGTGAGCATTTAGCAGTAAAAAAAATTTTATATATTATTTGAGAAAAGGCTTAATGAAAAAGAGCTACTTCAGTACACGTCACATAACTTCCTGACTCCCTTAAACTGTTTTTAATGATTTCTTAAACTTAAACTAACCTTGGTTCTAATTTCCTCACATTAATTTCGATTCATTCTTATGTGGGCAGAAGGCTAATCGCCTCTGGACTGTGCTTAACCATAGAATTTGGCAAAGACTCCGTGGAAAAAGCCCTCGGTCCTTTTCACCTGCTGGGGGATTAAATCCCCTCATTAAGAGGCTTAGGCAAGCCACTTCAGCCAGTACTTAGAAGAAAATCTGGCCTCTAGATGCCATTTCAGATCTTGGCCCTCTTCCTGCTGCCTGTCTTTATCCACATTGAAATAGAAAATGCTCACTGGGTTCTCCAAGCCCCATGGCCCTTGATTTCTAACCAAAACCCAGTTACCAGGGTTACCCCGGCCCTTGCGCAGGCTCCCTGACTCTGTGCTTGCCACCAATGCCACTTGGCAAGGCCACTCTGCTTTCTCCTGGCTGCTCAAACAGGGTCCGGTTTGGGATGCTCTGTGTGTTGCAGCTCCTGGGACCCTGTGCCCGCTGAAGCCCTCTGCTTATAGATGTCAAACATGTGCTGTTTGTCTTCTCAACTTCTACGCAGTTTTGAAGGCTAAAAACAAAGAATGTTTAAAAAAAAGTTTAGCACCATCATTGTTCTAAGGGCAGTGAAACTACTCTGTGGGATACTACAGTGGTACATACGTGTTATTTTACATTTGTCCAACCCATAAAATGTAAAACAGCAAGAGTGAACCCTAAAGTAAACTATGGCCTTTGGGTGATAATGACGTGTCAACATAGGTTCATTAAGTGTAACAGATGTACCACTTTGGTGAGGGATGGTGATAGAGAGAGAGGTTGGGGGGAGGGGTATATGGGAAATTTCTATATTTTCCACTCAATTTTGCTGTTAACCTAAAACTGCTCTAAAAATCAGTCTTTTTTTTTTTTAAGTGTCATTGCTATGACCATTTTTACCCTGTAAAGTAGGTCCTTATCGCCTCCACATAAAAGAGAACGGGGGGTGTGCTCTTGTGATTATCAGACCATTATTAGGCACTTACCTTGCGCTGATGACTGTGTTCTGGGAACACTGGTGACTCTACAGACCCGGCTCCTGCCCTCAGGAATCCTGCAGTTGAAAGAAAAGGAAAGTAAATTAAACTAAGCCACCTAACTAAGCACTTAATTTCACGGTAAATGCAAAGAAGGTGCTAGGAGGGTGTTTCCCTGGGGGCAGCTGGAAAGGGCTGCTTCTCTTCCCTTGGCAAATATTCACGTGCCTCCTTCAACACCGACATGCTGAGTAGTTGGCAGTTGAGTAGTTGAGTTAGTACAGCAGTGTCAGTCCCTCACCCCTTCCTCCAGCTATTCTCGCTCGTGGCCTTTAAGAGCCAGATAGCAGAAGAGCTACTGCTGTGACACATGTGCTGCCCTCAGCTGGGCCTCTCCCAAAAAGGAGTGCTGCAGCTCCAAAAGCATCTAGAATCACCTCATACCTGTTAGGTTGGCTCGTATCAAAAAAATAGAAAAGTACAAGTGTCGGCAAGAATGTGGAGCAATTAGAACCCCTGTGTACCGTTGGTGGGAATGTAAAATGATTCAGCGTTATGGAAAATAGTATGGCAGTTTCTCAAACAAATAAGAATATAGTTACCCTATGATCCAACTATTCCACTTCTGGGTATACTCCTGAAAGGATTGAAAACAGGTCTCAAAGAAATATGTGTACACCCATGTTCATAGCAGCATTATTCAGAAAAACTAAAACATGAAAGCAATCCAGGTATCCATCAATGGGTGAATAGATAAGCAAAATATGGTATATATATACAATGGAATATTATTCAACCTTAAAAAGGAAGGAAATTCTGAGGAAGACATTATGCTAAGTGAAATAAGCCAATCACAAAAAGGCAAATACTGTATGATTCTATTTATATAAGGTACCTAGAATAGTCAAATTCATAGAGTCAAAAAGAATGGTGGGACTTCCCTGGTGGCACAGTGGTTAAGAATCCCCCTGACAATGCAGGGGACACAGGCTCTATCCCTGGTCCTGGAGGATCCTACATGCCGCAGAGCAACTAAGCCCGTGAGCCACAAATACTGAGCCTGTGCTCTAGAGCCCATGAGCCACAAATACTGAGCCCTCATACCACAACTACTGAAGCCCACGTGCCTAGAGCTCATGTTCCGCAACAAGAGAAACCACCGCAATGAGAAGCCCGCACACTGCAACGAAGGGTAGCTCCCGCTCGCCACAACTAGAGAAAGCCCATATGCAGCAACGAAGACCCAGTGCAGCCAAAAATAAATAAATTAAATTAAATAATTTTTTTTAAAATGATGATTGTCAGGGGCTGTGAGGAGGAAGAATAGGGAGTTATTGTTTAATGTATATAAAACATAATTTTGAAAGATTAAGAGTTCTGGAGATGGATGATGGTAATGGTTGTAGAAAAATATGAATGTAGTTAATACTTCTGAATTGTACATTTTTAAATGGTTAAGATAGTAAATTTTATATTACTGTATTTTACCACAATAAAAGAAAACTGGGGAAAAAAGCGCATCCCGATGGCAAGACATTACAACCTCCCTTAGCTGCCTTCAGGGTTCTAACTACTTACCCACAAGCCAGTGATGGAAAACTGTGAAACCAGGTGGACGGTGACCAGATTCTTTTTCTCCTCTATTCATTCTCTGCCTCTCCTTTTCTCCTGCCTTTCCCAAAATAATTTTTGACTTGGAGTGTAACAGAGAAAGGGTATACATGTACAGATATGTCAGATAATAAGAAATTGTATCTGGAGATGGTTTGCATCAGACTCAACACTCCCCACCTTTTGAGAAGTCGAGGGTGTGGGAAAATGGAGACGCTCATCCGTTGCTAGTGGGAGGTCCACTCATGGGACGTTTTCAGAGAGTGATCTGCCACCTTCCAACAAAAAATTGTTCGAAACTTTTGACCAAGCTATTATACTTCTGGAACATTCTTTTAGAAATGCAAGTGGGCAAAGATATATCCTTAAGGATGTCAACTGCAGCACTATTTAATACAACAAAAAGAAATAGAAAACCCAAACGTCCATTAATCAGAGAATGGTTACATAAATTGTGGCTCAGCAATATGACAGAGTAGTATAAAAGTACTTGTCAAAAGAGCCTAAATCATATAAACTAATGGAGAGAAGTCAACGATATAGAAAGTAAAAACAATAAGTTGCAGAACTATGTCTAGAATGATCTCATATTATTTAAAAACAAAATGTTCACGTATGTGTTTGTATATTCATTTTTTAAAGTCCGGAAGGCTGTGCAAATCACTAAAAGTGGTTACCCCTAGGGAGGGAAATTTAGGAGAAAGGAACTTTTATTCTCTCCATAGGATATATTTTCATTTAGTTTGACTACTACTTATAATGAGTATGTATCATTAAGGAGAAAAAAGTTAAGAAAGAAAAAAAATTTTTTAATTTTATCTGCTCCAAAACAGGATGGTAATGGTAGACTCATCCCTAACATTGATTCTTGTTTCATGAAAGTTCACGGTGTTTGATTTGAAACAGGCCTTTCTTTTCAGAGCTCCCTGTTTTCCCCTATACTTGGCATTCCACATAAAACAACTGTCTGGAGATCACAGAGATGGAAAGGTGGAAACAAATGCACAGGAGGAGATAGGGGATGGAAGATTAAGAACTTAACCCAAATAAAAAGCAGCCATCAAAATTATGTTCATGGAGAATTCACAATATGGTGAAATATATACATAATAAAAAATACAGAAGTCAAAGACATATAGTTAGCATGACCATAACTAGAAAAAAGAAATAAACGGCCTCCAAAAAGCCTCCAACAAGGATACTAGGGAAAAGTAAACCAAAATATTAACGATAGACTAGATGATGAGATGTTAGAGTTTTCATTTTTTTACACTCTACATTTTCAAAAATGTAGAATTACTTTTTTAAAAATATTTATTTATTTATTTAGCTGTGTCGGTCTTAGCTGTGGCACGCAGGATCTTCGTTGCAGCATGAAGGATCTTTCATTGCGGCACACGGGCTTCTCTCTAGATGTGGCATGCGGGCTCGGTAGTTGCGGCATGTGGGCTTAGTTGCCCCACAGCGTGTGGGATTTAGTTCCCCGACCAGGGATCAAACCCACGTCCCCTGCATTGGATGGCTGATTCTTAACCACTGGGCTACCAGGGACGTCCCTAGAATGACTTTTATCACGTAAATAATCACACTTTTATTTCAGCTACATCTATCACTACCCCACAGTTTATCCCCCCAAAATACCACCATCACAGCGTACAGCGTATAGATATGTCTAGTTCTAAACTCATTTTCAAAGCCTGTGTGTCTTAATTCTTAGAAGCCCATCAAGTTTGGAGCCTTTCCTTCTCTCTGCAATAAGACAACTTGAAGATTCCATTATCTTCCTAAGGGATACAGTATGGGGAAGTAAACATCAATTAATTGTTTGGTCTGTGAATCTGGGAGGTATTATATAATATTCATTGCAAGTATTTAGAACCTCGGTGTGAGAACCCGGGACACATTGTAGAGGGACTTTGTTGCTTAAATTTTCTTCACAAAGTTGAAGTGAGAAACCGTAAGAATTTAACAAAATTTATCTCAGCCTCTCAAATCCCTTGCTTTGGATTTCCTGAACCTCTTTTGGCCAGAAGGCACTCACACCCTCTGTTTTCTGGTGAGAATTTATGTTGGCTTGCTTTTCTTGGTTTGGTTTGTTTGCTAACACTCACCAGCTGTGCAAGCTCCCTCTATAATTTCTTGTAACTTTTTTTTTTAAAACAATAGGGCCTCAAATGCAGGGTTTCATGATAAGGTCTCAAGTTCCACACAAAATGGAAAATTTTCAGTACCAAGGCATGCCAAGGAGGGGTGGGGCCGCTTGACTGCCTTTGACCCTTTGTAACCCCGAAAGAGGTCCTCTCATTCCTGCAAGTCAGGTTTCTCTGAAACTGTTACACACCCAAGAGGAGAGATGCTAGTTGTTTTCTAACTTTGAAATCTGCATGAGTTGAAGCAGCAGCTCTCCCTCATTTCTTCTTGAAAGCTTATCAGAATGGGACTTTGAACCCCTAATATCACATCCTTTGATACTCACCAACTCATTTTATAAATAATCCCCTCTACATAGTTGACCTGAAAATCTATGTGTATATGGTTTGGTTGATTGATGTTCCTTTATCGCATATAAGAAGTGCTAGTCTCTTTCATCTAACTTTCTCCTCTTATTATCAGAGTTCAAAGTGTTGTCATTGCTGTTGGTTTGGCTTTGCTTTTTTAAAAAAATATATTTGACTTCTAGTAGCCCAAGGGAGGATGAGGGGAGAAATTATATTGACTGTGAGCCCTGAGCTTTATATAAATATAGTGTGTTTTTCAAGTCAATTTCTATCCAAAGTTCATGCTTTTTTGTTCTACCATGTTGTTTCTGACAATTTAATACAAGAGAAAACTAACATTCATTGAGCATCTATGATATGCCAGATGTGCTATAGAGATTAACTCATATAACCTTTCCAAAACATATTCCAATGGGAATAGCTATCCTCATTTTTATGAAAAAAAAAAAAAAAAAGGCTCAGAGAGGTTAAATATTTGCCTAACATCACATGGTTTGCTGAGAACAGATCCAGGATTTAACGCCAAGTCTATCTCCAAAGCTCGCTTTCTATCTCATCATAGGTAGTGTTTTATGTGGAATCACTCACCCGAAGAGCTCTGTGAGCTAGGTACCATGATCATTCCCATTTTATAGCGAAAAATCCAGCTTAGAGAAGTTAAGGAACTTGTCCACAAGTCCATTAAGTGTGCAAAAGAAGAGATTAAGACCCAGACAGTCTGACTTTGGCACTGTTAGTCACTTATTGGGCTATCTCCCCAGAAACACTTTTAGAGACTCTCTATTCTAATGAAGACAAGGGAGAAATTTCCTTAGGCACGCAAGGCACCAAATGTGATTTTAAAAAGAGAGAGAAAAGAAAAATAAACTCTCTGCTAAACTAGGATTGGTCACTAGGAATTTCTCTCCTCCACAAATGTATGGTACAAATTATTCATTGATATTCGCAGAAGTGTCCATTAGCACATGATGGGAATGTCTGATTCCTCTTCACTGTGGCACTAGTGAAACCTTGCAGCTTCAGAGGAAAAGGAGGAGGGTTCTGGAGCTGTATAAATCAGGAAACTGTGCGATGAACCGTGTGGGCGGTGGTAAGGCTTTTAGCAGCCAGGCCTTCTGAGTCTTGAGATGACCTTAGTCATCCTCAGTGTTCTGGGTCAGGGGAGAGCTCTGTCTAATGAAGGAATGAGCCATCCTTCATGTTCGAGACCAGGGCCATTGACCCTCCATCAGGAGGGCGTGACATTGGAATTACAATTTCAGTAGTGGTGATGGATTTGCACATATCTCTGTGTGCATTCACAGGCTCCCCTGGCTCTCTGTGAGCCATGACAAGGACCTCTGAGGGCACCGGGAATCAAGGGGCGCCGTTGTCATGACATATGACATTAGCAACATCCTTAGCTATCTCGGAGCCTAAGACAAAAAAAATGAGCAGGTTCCCATGTAAACTTAAACCCGGTGAATGTGTGACCTCACTTCTCTCTCGGGTTGTCTGGCCAATTAAGGGACGAGATAAGAAACTATTATAAGAAGCTGTGTTTTTAATGTCAGCAGCAGCTCTTGTTTCCAGGAATGGGATAAAACAGAGAGTGCCCAAGCAGAGTGTCCTGAGCCTAGTCTGAGACAAATTTTTTTTTAATGACATGTGTTGGATTTATATGCCTCCAACTTCTGTGCTTTATTACAAGGCCATCCAGCCTGAATGCCCTCACAGAGAGACAGAGGCAATATTACCTCCTGGCGGGAGGCAAGGAGGAAGAAGAAGGGAGAGCAGCCTTACTATGCAAAGGAGCTATAATAAAGGTTGCTTTTCCCCACTGCAAGTGGCCCTTCGAGGAGATGAGTAGTGAAGGGGAGCGGGCAAAGGGCTCGATGCCTATTTATCTAATAAAACCTGATTACAAGCAACAGGTGCACCAGCATATAAACTACCTTGGAGTCATCAGGAAATTCTAAGGAAAGCGGCATCAAATTGCAAATGATATGACTTTCATCTAATGATAGATATTAATTATACAGGGAAGATTGCAGTAGGCCCATAAAATGGGTGTTTGCATCCCTCATTATTCAGTATTTCATGCCATGATGATAGAGCAATAATGACAGAATAATAAACAAGCTTTTTATTTATTTATTTATTTCCGTCATGGAAAACTAGACTTTGAAAGTCAAATCACAAAGTTTGGAGGAAGTGGGTAAAAGACGTCCACAAACATCCAGAAAGGGCGAGTGGAGATGTCGGGGGCGGGGGTGGGGAGAAGAGTAAGGAAGAGATCAACGAATTGATAGATGAAAAAAACAGACGTGTTTTTCTTTCTGATAAACATACTCCTACAATTGTATCAGAATTAAGATGGCAATCTTCCCTTGCTGGTGACAGCAGCATTTTATTGATATGTTTTTAAATGTCCAAACCCTTTGAAAGAACAGTTCTTTGAGGTGATGTTGTGGACTGGGGCGTGGGGAGGAGGGTACCATATTGAGAAGGAACACATGAGGTCGGATGTCACGCCCACAGCAGCACCTGTCACTTCTATGAATTGCTACGTTTCACCCATTCATGAGGCCCCAGTGAGGAGCAGAGCCAGGCTGAGCGGGAATGACAAGTGGGTGGGAAAGAGCTGGAAGGACTGAGATTGTCTGCGAAGAGAAGTGAGGGCAGGAAGTGGTGGGTGGAAAGGAGACTGGGATGCAGGAAAGAATGCAGTGAGTAAACACACCCGCAAGGACGCGTGTGCCAAGAGACAGCGCAGATCCTTATCGCGACAGTTTATTACATAGCACCTCGTAAAAATTAAGGGCAATTGGAGAAGAGGATGTGGAGAACTCGGGGGAGAGGAGTAGCAAAGATCGACTTACCTGGAATCCTAAAATAACCCTCTCGGAGCAGGCTCTGCCCAAAGTACCCTGTTTGGTTTAACGCAGCAGAACTCCCCATCCTCTTGCCAGCCAACCAGCCTCCTGCCTACCTGCCTCTTCAGCATTTCTCAACGCTTTGAACCCTGCTCATTTTAATGGGTTTTTTTTTTTTTTTTTTTTGCGGTGCACTGGCCTCTCACTGTTGTGGCCTCTCCCATTGCGGAGCACAGGCTCCGGACGCGCAGGCTCAGTGGCCATGGCTCACGGGCCCAGCCGCTCCGCGGCATGTGGGATCTTCCCGGACTGAGGCACGAACCCGTGTCCCCTACATCGGCAGGCGGACTCTCAACCACTGCGCCACCAGAGAAGCCCTAATGTTTTGATAGATGTATTTTTCAAAACATTGGCCAGTCTTTATGGCTATGACTCAAATTTTTTTTTTTCTTTTCTGTCCTAATGGAGCAAGTGAAGACACTTTCCCATCTCAAAGAAAAATAAAATGATCTGATTATTGACCCACTCTCCATTTTTCCTTGAATGCTATCTCTGGAGACAAAGGCAAAGGAGTCCTGTTAGATGTTTCTAAGTTACATTATATGCATAACAGATCCAATCTCATCTAGTTCATTTTCCTTGAATGCTATCTCTGGAGACAAAGGCAAAGGAGTCCTGTTAGATGTTTCTAAGTTACATTATATGCATAACAGATCCAATCTCATCTAGTTCATCTGGTTAGTGATGTAAGCATGGAAAACCAAACTGGAAAAGGTAGATGAAGGATGAATGTGGAAAACCTTTTAAGTTAGATCCCACTAATTCAGAAGTTGTGATAAATCTCAACTTGAGAAAATTTCCCTTTCATTTATTTTTTGGAAATGGCAGGCAAATTAATAACGTAAAAAAGAGTGGAAGAAAACTCTTCTTTATCTGCTGAAGCAAACAATACCTCATGCTACCCAGGTATCAACAACTATGCATATTTAAGTCTCAAATGAGAAAATGGTAGCCTATTTTTCACAAACGCAGTCATGAAATAAACCGGTGGTAGACCATTTTTCTTTTGGACCATCCATCTTTTATTTATAAAGCAAAACAAAAGTCAGGTTTGATAGAATTGTTTATTAATTTAAAAGCATACTCTTGATTTATATACAATATGTATGCTGCTGTGCTCTGAGATTAAATTTATATTTAGCTTGTGGATATCTCATTCTGGAACCTGGGACACTATATCCCAAGGAACAAAATCAGTTTATTCAGGAGACTCCCAAGTTCCCTGACCTTCAGTTAGATGATTGCAGATTAAAAGACTTAATCATCCTCTGGAACACTCATTTTTACATTCCCATGGAGTATTTTCATGAAAACAGGTGTCAAGATGATTCAGGGTGATTTTATCTCCTGAGTCGGAAGAGGAACAACCAATAGGACAGAGGTGTGACACTACGACACCCTTGCTCCATCTTCACACCTTAAATACCAAACAGCAAAATCCTCCACATCACCACAAAACTTGTCACTCCCTCTTCCTATCTAAATTGCCCAGTCATTCACTGACTTACTTAGAGTCTGGAAGATACTATGATGGTTACATGTGCCCCTGAGCTATCCCACATATGAGAATTCAAGAAGGGAAGCTGACGGGCTTCCCTGGTGGCGCAGTGGTTGAGAGTCCACTTGCCGATGCAGGGGACACGGGTTTGTGCCGTGGTCCGGGAAGATCTCACATGCCGTGGAGCGGCTGGGCCCGTGAGCCGTGGACGCTGAGCCTGCGCGTCCGGAGCCTGTGCTCCGCAAAGGGAGAGGTCACAGCAGTGAGAGGCCAAAAAGTAAGAAGGGAAGCTGAGGTCCTATCTCTTCCCACAAAGTTTTTGCCTTGACTCATTCACTCACGTTCACTGATTCATTTGTTTTAGGAACATTTATTGGGTACCATTATGTAAATGATAATTAGAGAATAAAAGATTTAGACTCCTTTCCGCCTAAGGCAAATGTAGTCTGGACTTTCTGGGTTTGGAGATAACAATTGAATCAAGATGTGAACAGAGCAAGAATAACATAAGCCAGACAGCATGTAAGAAAGATGGAAAAACAGATATGCCTGTTTTCTCTCTTTTTTATAAGGAAGTGAAATCAGGGAGAGCAGGAGAAAATTACTTCTCTATGGGGATAATTGATAAAGCCCTTAGAGAATAAGGTGTTTGAGATGAATTTGCAAAATTGTTTTCAACTTGAGATAAAAGTGAGCTAGCTCTCCAAGTGAGAGTAACATGGAATTGTCATAGGAAACTGGAAATATGGGGTGATGTTAAGACAGTGTGTTGAGATTTAGGTATGTAAAGGAAAATATTAGCCAGTGAGTTTGGAAAAGTATTCATTCAAGAGACATTTATCTTCCTCAAAAAGGATTAGACTAAAAAGTAATAATAATGAATATAATACACTAATAAGTGCACCTAGCACTTATTGAACAATTAACTGTGTCCCAAGGTTTGTGATAAGTGTCTTAGATGCATTATATCTTTTAATTAGCACAATAATTCAATGATATAAGAATAATTAACTGGATTTTACAGAAAAGAAAATGAAGTCTCATACTGTTAGTAAATAGTGCCTCAGACTTTCCTGTTTGTGGCTATACTTCTTCCAGGCAATCAGTCAAGTTCACTTTAACTGAATTTCACAAATAAATTATGTTTGAAGCGAAGAATTGGTTCAGCCTTAATTAGAAATGGCCCTCTCTAGAGGTTTCTCCACTTTAAAAATAAACATATTCAGATAAGGAATTCACTGATGCTGTCAGTAGAGGCACTTTACATTAGGGGATCTTTCCAGCACCCCTCAAATAATCCCAGCTCACCCAGAAGTCACCCATCCCACCTGCCCATAGAACTGACCCTTAGTTTCAGTGGCCATAAATATAATAGATACAAGTGTCTATCTTTTTCATTACCGACCACATAAAATGTCTCATTTCTAATGGACTTTTAATGGATTGAAAAGACCTTCCTTGTGTCTAGTTCTCAATAATTGCTGCTTTTTGTTACTCTTTAGACAATTGCTTTGACATTCTAAAGTCATCCATTCTTAAGACATGATCTGCTTAGCATTTTATTCTACCTAATGAACACTGTGGTAGACAGAATAATGGTCCTCCAAAGATGTTCATGCCCTAATTCCTAGAACCTGTGAATATGGTACCATGCATAGCAAAAGAGACCAGTCAAGGTTCCCTCAAGCCTCCTGAAGGAACACTACCCTGCCGACATCTTGATTTTTAACCCAGGGAAGCATATTTCAGAACTTTGACCTTGAGAACTGTAAGATAACAAATTTGTGTTAAGTTTGTGGTAATTTGATACAACAGCAATAGGAAACTTATTCTTTTATTCTTTTCCTGTTCTTGATACCTTGTTATTGGAAATGCTATGTGCCACATAAAATGACTGAACCACTGTATTACCAGTATATCATCTGTCCCCAGTTTCTTTGTCCAAATCACTCACCTGATAGTTTTCGAATTCAGTCCTCTATAAAGTCCTCTATAGCTTTATTTTTTTTTCTTATTTCTAAGCTTCTTTTATCCCCACCCACATTAACCAATATTTTCAGGTCGAAACATTTGCAAGTCAGAAATGTATAGTCATATTTCATCCTCCAACTTTTTCCCTTATTTGCACCCTAGAATTCAGGTTCTCAAACTTGAGCAGGTACTAGAATCACCTGGAGGGCTTGTTAAAACACAGATTGTTGTGTCCCACCTCAGAATTTCTGATTTCACTCTTCTAAGATGGGATCTGAGATATGTGTTTCTAACAACTGCCCAGGTAACACTCATGCTGCTGGTCAGGGGACCACACTTGGAGAAGCACTCTTTTAGTCTTTGCTGGGGAATGCTTTGTTACAGGAGAGAACTACAACTGTAATAGACACATTGACCCTATAGATGAATAAAATGCAACAGGATCTAGAATGGGTAGGGATGACACTAAACTGTTAACTCTGAGAACGGGGACAAAGCATGTTATTCAATATCTACCTTAGCACTAGGCACAGTAAAGAGTGCTCAATAAATAGTTCTTTTTTTATTATTGAGAGATAATTGACCTATTATATTTATTTGAGGTGTACAACATAATGAATAAGCTTTTGAATGAATGTCGAGACCATTCTTCATTCATTCATTCAATGACTATTTATTGACTGCCTCGCTCATTCCTTTGTCCACGCTGTTTTATGTGGTCTTTTGGGAAGATACAGCAGTGAACCAAACAAACAAAAATCTCTCTCCTCATGGTGGACTGAGGGAAATAAAAGTAAACTAAGTAAATGATAAAAAATGTTGAAAGTGGGCTTCCCTGGTGGCGCAGTGGTTGAGAGTCCGCCTACCGATGTAGGGGACGCGGGTTCGTGCCCCGGTCCGGGAAGATCCCACATGCCGCGGAGCGGCTGGGCCCGTGAGTCATGGCCGCTGAGCCTGCGCATCCGTAAGCCTGTGCTCCGCAACGGGAGAGGCCACAACAGTGAGAAGCCCGCGTACCGCCAAAAAAAAAAGTGTTGAAAGTGATCATTGCTGTGGGGAAAAATAAAGCAGGGAGGAGAATCAGGGCTGGTGAGCAGCCTGTAAATTTAAATAGTGTGGACAGACCAAACCTTGCCTGAAGCCCATCAAGCCCTATTAAACTCACTCACAAACAATACATTCGCTGAGTTCCTGGCTGTAGCACTTCAAGCTGGGTACCAAGATATAGCAAATAACGAGAGGGAACATGTAGTCTTGTCCTCTAGGAGTTTGTATCCAGTAGGACCAAGATAAAGGACGGAGATCCCGAATGCTCACCCTGTTGTGCCTATCTTCCAATCATCAAGAACCTAAAGTTGGGACTTCCCTGGTGGTGCAGTGGCTAAGAATCCGCCTGCCAATGCAGGGGACATGGGTTCGAGCCCTGATCCGGGAAGATCCCACATGCCGCAGGGCAACTAAGCCCATGTGCCATGACTACTGAGCCTGCGCTCTAGAGCCCCCGCACCACAAGTACTGAAGCCCACATGCCTAGAGCCCATGCTCTGCAACAAGAGAAGCCACTGCAATGAGAAGCCCGTGCACCATGACGAAGAGTAGCCCCCGCTCGTCTTAGCTAGAGAAAGCCTGCGCACAGCAACGAAGACCCAACGCAGACAAAAATAAATTTTAAAAAAGAACCTAAAGTAGCTGCTCATAACACTTAAACCATTTTTCAAGAATAAACCCAGGGGCCCCGGGAAAGCCAGTAGAGGAAAAGTCATCTCTTTTCTCATCTTTGGGCTAATACCTCCCAAGCTTGAAAAAAATTTGAGAGAGAAAGATGTTTCTTACATTTTTACTTTACGTTTGACTAAGAGTGTCTTTTTCATTTTCAAAGCTTTTCTATACAAATTTTATTCTACAGGATCAAAAAGAGGGAGAGGAATTTAAAGACTGATTCATTTTTACAGCTCCAGATTCAATACTATTTATTATTTCAAAACAAGTGGATGGAAATTATCCTGGGGGCATATTGAGGAGAGGGAGTTGAGAAGAATATACAAAGTGATATGCAGATTTTTAAATGT
The DNA here is from genome assembly GCF_005190385.1 of Monodon monoceros. Lineage (NCBI taxonomy): Eukaryota > Metazoa > Chordata > Mammalia > Artiodactyla > Monodontidae > Monodon > Monodon monoceros. The sequence continues at coordinate 40,721,743 of NW_021703765.1, forward strand.
GTCAATAAAGTAATGATGGAACTAATTAAGCCGTTTGGGAGACATGCCCCTTTCACTGAGGCAGCCTCAAGAACTAATGCGTCTGTCTGCACACATGACTAGATACAGAGTGCAGAGTGGTCTTTTTTGCACGAGTCTGGCTCAATAAAGCAATTCTTTGCTTCTCTTCTAAGTATCTACATGATTAGAAATACAAAACTTCCTTTAATATACTGCTACAATATAACCACATTACTTAGAAAGATTCTTCTTGAGATCAAAATAAACTCATTCATCGTTTTCTTTTTTTTAAATGTATCCCTATTTTTAGTATCTGTTCTTTTCCCCGAAACACAAAACATTAGTTCTCAAACTTTAGTGTGCATCAGAATCACCTGGAAGGTTAGTTAAACCAGTTTCTGTGCTCCATCTGTATTGTTTCTGATGCAATAGTTCAGGGGTGGGCCCTAGGAATCTGCATTTCTCACAGATACCCAGGTGATACTGATGCTGATGCCTCTGGTCATGGGACCATATTTTGAGAATGTTTGTTCTAAATAAAATAGAGGTGACTAATTGAAATGACTCCTGTTGACCATAATAATAACCAGTACACCTGAAGAGAATAATAAATAAACATCTTAGTTTCTCCTCCAGGAAAAATAACCCAATCAAATTTAATCTTTCAATTGACATCCCTTTCATCAATTCCACTGCCCTTTTCTAAATTCTCTGGGTTAAAAAAAAAAATTACCCTGAAAATATAGAAATTAAAATGGACACCATATGTTAATAAGGGCCTACTAGACAGTGAATTAAGTGTAAATAATCTTCCCCAGCTCTTGCATATAACCCAATAATTATTAAATATCCAAGTAGCATATAGCTTTTTAGATTAAGCACATTATTGCTTATGAAAGACCTCAGTAGACTACTTGCTTTGTCAAGCAAAAAAATTCATTGTTCAGATTCTGTTTCTTTAATAAATACATAGAGATAAGTAAATAGTAAATTTTCCTTTAATATTTTATATCAGAACAATTAATTTTTAAAATCCATCTTCTCAAACCACATTTTAAAATAAGGGTTAGGACTTCCCTGGTGGTACAGTGGTTAAGAATCTGCCTGCCAATGCAGGGGACACGGGTTCGAACCCTGGTCCGAGAAGATCCCACATGCCGTGGAGCAACTTAGCCCATGCACCACAACTACTGAGCTTGTGCTCTAGAGCCCAAGCCACAACTACTGAGTCCACGTGCCACAACTACTGAAGCCCACACACCTAGAGCCCATACTCCGCAACAAGAGAAGCCACTGCAATGAGAAGGCCACGCACCACAACGAAGAGTAGCCCCACCCACCGCAACTAGAGAAAGCCTGCGCACAGCAACGAAGACCCAACGCAGCCAAAAATAAAATATAAAATAAATAAATAACTTTAAAATAAGGGTTAAAAATTACACAAAAGGAAAGCAAATTTCTTTTTTAACTGATAAACTAAAATGAAACAGGACTCCTACAGCAACTAATAAAGCATATCCTTTAACGTTTGTAAATTCAGTAGATGCTGCTTTATACAATGGAGAAGTGTATGTTGGTCCTCAGCTCATTAGTTTTAGTGTGCCCTCTTAAAATATCTTACTTGCATTTTTGTATCGCCAAGATGTCAGTTCTGACATGACTCTCTTCAGGCGAAATGTAGTTGGCCTTTCCTCATTTTTCACTGACACAGAAAATGAACAGTTTCTTAACACCCTTTAGGATAATGCTATCTGAATCATAGCAAGTTCAAGTGTAAATGAGGTGCACATGTTAAGTCATCTGCAGAAAGGTACAGTTTAACAACTGACTGACATAATTCAGGGCATGAAAATTTAGCAGCCAGACCGACCAATTCTAGAAGTACATCTCACTGTAGAAAAATTTCCAAATACGTAAAGACGACCAGCCTGTAATGTCCACATTTCCACTTGTATATGACATTTGACTATAATCTATGTATATGCAAGTTGCTTCCTGCAATGTTAAGCATTAACTATAATCCACCCCTTTATAGAATACATTTGATGATTTGGGCTGGCCATTAAAATATTTAAATTGAGTGCTTAAGTACAGTTTAGAAAATTATATTCTCTACATTTGAAATAACCCTAAATAAAACTCTCTTTAAATTATCATGGAAGAACAATGCTAAATGAAAAAAGCAGAATACAAAATTGAATCTACACTGTAATTGCAACTATATTAAATTGGTTATGCATGCAAACAAGGCTGGGGAAAAAACATAGGAAATATAAGTGACTGATTTGTTAAGGAAAAGTGTATTGGAAGAGGTTCTTTTAAAAAATTCTATACTTCTTATAACATTATTTGTACAATTTTCAAAATTGTTAAAATTATCTTAGGGAAGAAATTGTTTTTTCTCCTCTTGGATTGTATGTTTTCTTGTCATTGATGATGATTTAAATTACCAAGATATAAGAAAGACAGTTTGTGTGTTAAACAGTTACAATCTTCTTTCCTTTAAAAAATTTATTTTTAAAGCCCATGATGTTATTGTAGATATACTAATGCATATGCTTTACACAGACATTATTATTGCCATTCATCACTAATATTACAATTATCAAAAATACTAGTTTTCAGCCAGAAATAATCATAGAATCATAATAAAGACAAATGAACTGAATTACTGATGAAGTTGAAAGCTGCAGTAGTTTGATTAAACAGCCAGCAGGAATCGTCAGACTAATTAACTCAGGGTCAAGCGACTGCTGAACCAAATGCCAGAACTATCAAAATCCAATACAGGCTGTGCCCCGTTACTTCACTAAGACTACATGTTTGTACTTAAGAATAATGATCTGATATGTTCAGAAAGTTCAGCTCAGTAAAATAACTGCTGTCGAAAACTATTTGTGCCAGGGCTGTTGTCAGCAAATCAGTCGAGTTCTGATAGTCAAGCTAGATCTTCTCAATTCTGAAAGCTAGAAATGCCTAGCATCTATATAGGACTGCACAAGTCGGCTCGGGCAGGGCCTATAGCCTAATATTCATATCCCTGACCATAATAATACATGGTGAGAAGCAGGGATGACCTGGGGCCTCGGGAGAACCAGAACATGTCTTTAAGAACTGGAGATGAAGCTGAGAGAATATTAGAAGTGGTGCAGGGAGAAGGAAAACGGCCCCTGAAGAGGCACTGGCCAAAGGACTGAGCTCTTCTTCCCCAATTCGTCCTCTACAAATTCCAACATTCATCCATAAAATTAAGATGATGAGCACTAAAACCATTCTGGTCTAATTCGTCTCTTTCCTTTCTCGATTTCCTTCATTGCTTCCATTCCTTGTACTAAAATACTAGTCCATGATACAGATATTTAGAGAGCTTGGAGTTACTAGTCCAGGTTGCTAAGTATTGGTACAATTTCTTAAGCTCTTGCAAACAGATGTTAATCACCCACATCTCCCTCTCCAAAGAACTAACACACAGCTAAAGTAGATTTACTTGCTTCAATTAAAATGAAAGGAGGGATTGACTAGGAAACCAGATCAATGTTGTGTACATTAAATTGGATAAGATGTAACAGGCCTGGGACATTCAAGGCCTATTACTGGTTCTCCCCTCCTACAATGTTGGTGGGAATGTAAGTTGGTACAGCCACTATGGAAAACAGTGTGGAGGTTCCTAAAAACTAAAAAAAAAAAAAAAAAAAAAAAATAGAATTACCATATGATCCAGCAATCCCATTCCTTGGCATATACCCGGACAAAACTATAATTCAAAAAGATACATGCACCCTTATGTTCATAGCAGAACTATTCACGATAGCCAAAACATGGAAACAACTTAAATGTCCATCAACAGATGAATGGATAAAGATGTTGTACATATATACAATGGAATACTACTCAGCCATAAAAAAGAACAAAATAATGCCATTTGCAGCAACAGGGATGCAGCTAGAGATTATCATACTAAGTGAAGTAAGTCAGAAAGAGAAAGACAAATACCATATGATATCACTTATATGTGGAATCTAAAATATGGCACAAGTGAACCTATCTACAAAACAGACTCACAGACATGGCAAACAGATTTTTGGTTGCCAAGGGGGAGGGGGGGTAAGGGAGGGAAGGACTGGGAGTTTGAGATTAGCAAATGTAAACTATTATATATAGGATGGATAAACAGCAAGGTCCTACTGTATAGCACAGGGAACTATACTCAGTATCCTGTGATAAACCCTAATGGAAAAGAATATAAAGAAGAATGTCTATATGTGTATCACTGAGTCACTATGCTGTACAGCAGAGATTGCCACAACTTTGTAAATCAACTCTACTTCAATAAAAAAATTTTTTAAAGAAAAAAATATATTAGTGGTTCTCAACTACGGCAGTGTTGTCTATTGTCACAAATGGGGGTGGGGGAGATACTACTGGCATCTAGTGCATAGAGGCCAGGGATGCTGCTAAAATATCCTACAAATGCAGAGAATAACCACTTACAATTTTTTAAAACGTATCCAGCCCAAAGTGTCAATGGTGCCAAGGTTAAGAAACCCTGGGTATACATGTGTTCATGACAGCCTATAATCATCATATCTGAATCTGAACTATCTTAGCTAAAAAAAATAGCCACTCACTCAGGCACTATGAATGTTCTCTTTCAGCAGACTCTCCAATTTTAAAATAACACAGAGGAAAATTTAGTTATACAGAATTTGACCAGCCTTATAGAAATGCCTCCATGGCTTCTGCTGTAATTGAGCTGCAACTTCCATCTATCAGTTTCACACTGAAGATTTAACCAGTTTCTTAAAAGATGAGAAATAAAGCCTGTTACAGTACTTATCACACGTGATTCTGTGACTATTTACATATCTGTTTCCCCCTTGCAATTGTGAATTTCTTAGGAATGTGAGCCATATCTTATTTATCCCAAGATTACATAGTAGGTGGGGAAAATACATGGCTAAAGGCAAAGGTGGATGGGTAGGGGGTTGGAGTATGGATAAATGATTCTAGTTCAGCCTTCAAGGAGGTTTTTAAGTAATCTGAGTTTATTGGTCATGTCATTAGTTCTAACAATTGCTAATGACAGTATTTTTGCTGTCATGGTTAAGTTTTTTAATACATAAAATAAAATCAAGATTTTCAAAATCAAGATAGTTTTATGATTGAACTGTGTCACCCAAAAACTATATGTTGCAGCCCTAACCCCCAGTACCTCAGAATGTGACTTTATTCAGAAATATAGTCATTACAGATATAATTAGTTAAGATGAGGTCATTAGGGTGAGCACTAATCCAATTTGACTGGTATCCTTATAAAAAGGGGAAATTTGGATAGGGACGCACACACACATATACGCACACAGGGAGAACACCATGTAAGGCAGAGATCAGAATGATACAAGCCAAGGAACACCAAAGATTGCCAGTGATTCCCTAGAAGCTAAAGGAGAACCACAGTACAGATTCTTTCTCACAGCCCTCAGGAGGAACCAACCCTACTGACACCTTGATCTTGGACTTCAAGCCTCCAAAACTGTGACACAGTAAGCTTCTTTGTTTAAGCCACTCAGTTCGTGGTACTTTGTTAAAGTATCCCTAGCAAACGAATACTATTCTCTTCATCAATCGACATGAACTCCTTTGTTACTCACGTAGAGAAAATACGCGGGCCTCTCACTGTTGTGGCCTCTCCCGTTGCAGAGCACAGGCTCCGGACGCGCAGGCTCAGCGGCCATGGCTCACGGGCCCAGCCGCTCCACGGCATGTGGGATCTTCCCAGACCAGGGGACGAACCCGTGTCCCCTGCATCGGCAGGCGGACTCTCAACCACTGCGCCACCAGGGAAGCCCAAGAAAATTCATTTTTTAAGCCACTCCTGATCCCCTAAATCTGAGCTGGGTAGCCCCCAATTTTTTTTCTTGGAGTCTTTATGTATGCCACTCTTATTCTTACCATCATATTAAATTGAAAATATCTGTTTAGAAGAAATAGGTCTCCTCTTCTGGACTCTGAGGTATTTACAGGCAAACATCCTATTAATTTTGTATCCCTTACACTGCTCCTGCCACAAAGAACGCACACAATGAATGTTCAACTGAATTAACTGGCAACATTATTGTAAGAGAATCTGAACATAATGTTCACTGTTTCAACTGCTCGATACACATTTATCAATTACCTACCAAGTACTAGGTAGGTGACAAGTTACCCTATAGATCCCTTCATTCTCCATAGACGTTCCTTTTTCATGTAAAAATTTGACCTTTGCAAATATTTAGCACGAGACTTTTTTATTGCAGTTAAAATAAAACTTAAAACATTCCCCTACAATCAGCTGTGCATTAGCATGCCCTAGACTAATGAAAAAGCAAGAACTGTAACAGGAGAGAGGAGATGGGCCATACATGGATTGCAAAGAAATAAAAAGAACCAACTCGTACAATAAAGTGGAGACATTCTACATTGTAGAGGTCAAGTGAAGATTGGCAAACTAGTTTTTCTACTTGGGCCTTAGTTACAAGATTGGAAATGCAGCATTTTAAAACCACATATAAATATCTTCTTATAAAGGAAAAATTATCTTTTTAAATAATGGAAAACAGAGTCCTTTGTGAAACTGTAGCCTTCAAATAGGCCAAGACCACAGAAGTCTTACCACTGCATATATCTTTGGTAAGTATAAATATGACCTCAGTACCTAAAATGGGCTTGTCCAAATGCTCTTATTCAGAATCATCTGTCATTTTGTTATTTATAAAGTTGGTTGTTCTGGAAGATAAGACTGAAGCCTACTTCTTAGTCAGATTAGAAAAAAAAATGAGTGTCCCAGGACAAACACCTTCCTTTGAGGGTAGAATCAGAGGACATGAAGGGGCTTAAAGTTTCATCCGGGGATTCAAAAATTAAATTAGTATTTATGATGAGAATCATAGCCTTCATCTTTATATTTTAAAAAATTGACAATACCCAGTGCAAAATAAGAGTGAAATTACTAAATGTTTAATTTTGTCTTTCTATATTAAAAGGACAATCTAAGGGAATCTTGAGAAGGGAAGAGAGGGTCCCTCTTCCATATATTTGTTATTATTCAATCCCTGAAAACCACAGCAAAAATCTTTAATCGCCTATTTCTACAGAAGAAAAGGCTTCCTTCTGGTGTCTAGGTATGTGGCAGGGATAGCTGAGTAGGAAACCATTCAAAGTTACACTATTTATTTTACTCTTCCACAGAGGATGCTATTTGGGCAAATGATATATCATCTCAGTGCTCTTCCGCCACCCCTACCCAAACAACTTGTGACCTTTCTCAGAAGTGGGTCTAGGCCCTGTTTCAAATAGAATCATGAAATCTATCTCTGAAAATTATGGATGAAAGTCGTCTTGTCCTTCATACATGCAGTTCTTCATACATAGAGCTTCGCTGTGGGGCTGCTGAGATTCTTCCCCCCTCCCTTCCTCCCTCCCTCTTTCCTTCCTCCCTTCCTTCCTCCCTTCCTTCCTTCCTTCCGCCTTTTCTTTAATAGCTTTTTTTAATCAGTAGGAAATTCACAAAGCTTAGATTTATTCAAATATAGGGAAAGATAGGTGAAATGTAGGAGTAGTTTACCATTTAATAAAACACCATGATTATAAACCTAAAGGCCTTGAATCTGATACAATTCTAACCAGAAAGTTGCTTCACGTTCTTGCAAAGGGGAAAACTACCTATATTCTAAGAAACTATAAGTAAGATGAATTGGAGTCAGAAGACATTAAAATTAGTCAAATTAACTCATAGAATTTTGCAATAATGCAGATGAAAAATAATCAGAACACCTAAAAACTCTTGCTTGCTTTTATATCTTTTTGTCTTTGACATTCACTATGTTGTAATGACAGACCACATGTTCTAAACTTTCTCCTATGTTCTCATCTAATACTTGCCAAGTCATTAAGACTTAGGGGCCTCTGCAATAAGTAAAACATATACAATGATACCCAATTAAATTAAGCTTGATAAAGAGCACTTTCTTTTAAGAGGGTTAATTTGTATGTGGATAAAGGATAAAAACTGTTCTGTGAGTTAAAGTTTCATAAGTAACTATTACATTACGGGAAAACTAAACCATTACTTTCTGTCTTCTTTATCAGATTAGATTGTAAACTTTTGATTGAAGGGCTAACGTCTTACATTGCTTTGTATCCACCTTCACACTCAGCCCACAGTCTCACCCGAAAAGGGCACTCGGTGTACTGTTGTTGATTTTGCCTTATACAATAGTCATCATTTTCAGGGAGAAAATTTAAGAGTGACCTATAGTAGCAAAAAACTGGATGGTATATGACTCAAACATTAAAATGTTGGGACCAGTTAATGCACCTTTGTTCTAAACAGTGGAATTTTTGATTGCCAATTAGAAGAATTACCAGTACTTAATGAAGACTAGTTACTATGGACCAGTCACAGTGTTAAGTAATTTACATGCACAGTATTATCTCATTTAGGTAGCTTTTATGCTTTAGGTAGCTATTATCATTATCCTCATTTTACAGATGAGGAAACAGGCTTACAGAAGTTAACTGTGAAATATTTAGTTAATTACAGTTTATTAATGCATTCTTTCATGGTATCATAAAGCCTAAAAGCTTAACTACATTATTTTTTTCTCTAAGAAATTAAAATGTCTTAAATTATCTAAGTTTGCTACTTTGATATATTTTACACATTTTTATTAAATTACTACTACTCTTCCTTGAAAAATCCAGTTAGAATTTTTCCATTAAAAAGTAAAAGTTAGTCAAGAACTATTAATTCAGTGGCACATATATACAATGGAATATTACTCAGCCATAAAAGGAAACAAAACTGAGTTATTTGTAGTGAGGTGGATGGACATAGAGTCTGTCATACAGAGTGAAGTAAGTCAGAAGGAGAAAAACAAATACTGTATGCTAACACATATATATGGAATCCAAAAAAAAATGGTTATGAAGAACGTAGGGGCAGGACAGGAATAAAGACGCAGATGTAGAGAATGGACTTGAGGACACGGGGAGGGGGAAGGGTAAGCCGGGACAAAGTAAGAGAGTGGCATGGACATATATACACTACCAAATGTAAAATACATAGCTAGTGGGAAGAAGCCACATAGCACAGGGAGATAAGCTCGATGCTTTGTGACCACCTAGAGCGTGGAGATAGGGAGGGGGGGAGGGAGACGCAAGAGGGAGGAGATATGGGGACATATGTATATGTATGGCTGATTCACTTTGTTATAAAGCAGAAACTAACACATGATTGTAAAGCAATTATACTCCAATAAAGATGTTTAAATATATATATATATATATATATATATATATATATATATATAAAAGAAGTATTAGTTCAGTTCTCCTACTAAATACAATGCCATCATTTAATGCTTTAATTAGTGGGTATCTGTGTGTATCTTAAAAGTTTCTGTTGGTACAGAGACATGATTAGTTTGAAACAAATGAACATGCTCTTTCTGATTTAGGTTATGGAGTTATACAAACCTGAAGTAGTTATTTAATTGTATCTTCAATAAATTTATCAACCAAATAGTGTTCATACTGTGGATATGGGTCTCAAAACAATGATTCTCCCCGTATCAATGAGAAGCTATATTTGCATTCTGGTGATCCGGTTTATATTTGTCTGAAACTCTATTTTTATGGCCAAATTTGTCTTTCTGGAAATTTGTACTGCGTACTTGAAACTTCTCAGGAAGATATGCTGTATAGATAGGAAATGCATAATCGAATAGGGTTGTAGATTCATGGACATGTCAGAATAGAAGAAACAGGCATTTCCTGAAAAACCTCACATCCTCTAAAACAGTGCACTAAATATAACAAGGTATATATGAAAAAAGTGGGATTAGGAGCAAAAAACTCAGAACTTGGTAGTCAGAGAACTAATGGGATCAATAACAATCTTTTAAAAACATTACACAGTTGAAAAGATGTACTAAATTTTTAATAAGCAAAATAATGCTACAGGACTTTACCTTAAGAAAAAGTTTTAGTAGTTTGATGGACGTGGGTATAAGGAAGGGTCGAGGCTGCTATAAGTTGTAGAGACCAGGGTAAGCTGCACAAGGAGAAGAGAGGATCACTCCCAATAAGCACTGCCAAGAAAGCACAGAACCAACTGAGCAAGAGGAAAAGCTGGTGTGAAATTGCAGAACTGGGCTCCCCTATGGCTTGCTGCTTTCAAGCCTGTTATTTTACGTTTAGCTGCTGTTAATTGGGAATACAGAGCATTAATATGCTCAGAATATCCTTAAACTGCGGAGACCTCAGTATTTTACTGACACCATTTCCCTATTTGCCCACCCCATATGAGCTAATTTTGCTAATTCCCATTTCAGAAACACACGTGGTAGCAAAACAAACTAAAGGATTATCTTTCTTCCACTGCTTTTCACTTCTAGACTAGTGAACAAATATGATCCAGTATAGTGATTATTTAATAAATTTTAATCATTTTTAGATATTTAATCAAAGATTAAAACCTTATCATATGGAGCCATAGTTTATTTCAGCCACAACATACTTTTCAAAATGAGGTTTGGAGGAACAAGATGGGCGTTAGAGTGTTAAATCTTTTCCTTGGGGTTTCTTGTGTTATTGAGTTTTTTTAACATTCGAAAAATATTTAGACACACAGATAGACCCCATTTTAACCCATAATTTCAGGTTTATCTAAGTAACTTTCAAACCCTTATTAAATTGGGCTTGAAACAAAGTGCTATATAGTTACTTTTAACTTTTTAATGTTTTCACATCTATTACTTTATTAAAAGTAACTACTGCCTAGAGAATGTAAAATGTAAACCAGACCCAGTTCTGCTACAACTTGCCTGATAGTTGGCCCTTGGTTCCTCAGGATAAAAATTATTTTTTCGATGCAAATGATTTCATTTGAATAATTCCATTCTTGGCCAAATTTTCTCTCCTTAAGTGACTTTAGAAGTCCAAATCTTACCTTTATGAGATTCCTTTCTGGGTTCCCTGACCTTTTAAAGTTGTTTGTTTTTTAATGCCCAGACAGGTATACTTCTTTTCCAGACTTTAATCTCTCCTTCTCCAGAAAGCCACTTCTCTGTTTCATTAAGCCTCCCTGTAATATCCAGAATTAAATCGCATAACTCATTTATTGTTGTGGTTGTGGATTGCTTTTTTGCTTTTTTTAATGCAGTGCTGGAAATGACTTTGAAAGGAATGACCTAAAGTTTTCATCATTCGATTTATTTTATCTTTTACTTCTAGTTTATTGTGGAATAAGAAGTTGTTTAACCTAAAAAAAAGAAGAAATCTTCCAAAGTGTTGGGGTAAAGAGAGGGCAATGTTAGCTGTTTCACAATAGTTGAAGGATTTTGTCATGTGAAGGAAAAATGATATTTTTCTATAGAGCTTTCCAGATAGAACCAGGACCTGATAGAATGTTATACAGAAACATATTTCTAAGAGGCAGTGAATTATTCCCTTCTAGAAATACTTTACTTGGAGGACTCCTGAAATGAATATGATATTTTATCAAATGAGTTTATAAATCTGTACCCATATCAAGACTTCTGTGAGCCTTTGGCTGAAGGCTGATTATAGCAAAACAGAACCTTGTGTCAGGTTAGAACAAAGACAGAGAGAATGAGCAAACTGGGTTCAAGTCCCAACTCTGCCAGAGACAATTTTATATTATGTTGAGTGAGATTTTTGAAGCTCTCACTGCCTCAGTTTCCTCATCTATAAAATGGGAATGAAAATAGAGTCAGAGTCGTTTTGAGATTAGATTAGTTAATATACGTAAAGTATGTCTGACAACTTACATGCTTTTATGTATTAGCTATAAATATTTAGTAATTTTGTATGGATTTCTTCTGTGTCCTTTTAAATTCTTTGGAAATAGTGAATAAAACTGAGGAACTAGAGAAAAAAAATTGAGCATGGGCTATTATTCTGAAAACTCCTTCCTTCAGTTGTCCATATGTCCAAAACACATTTTCATGAAAATGCACAAGATCCACAACAGCAGGGATCTTTTGTTTGTTCACTGATGATTCCCAAGCATTAGGAACAGCTAGCCTATAGTAGATGCTCAATAAATATGTATTAAATAAATGAATGGAAGTGTCCAAGTGCCTCACAGTTTGAAGAACAAATAGATGTATTTAGAGTGATTATATCATGATAATTCCTTTCAATCCTAAATGAAGGCCTTCTTTGTCATAAACAGGGCATTCAAAAAAAGTCACCAAAGTTGGGAAACATGTCTAATTTTTTTTCTTACTTCTTAAAATTCTGCACCAGAAATGATCTCCTAATAGGGTATCCGTGACACTTTTCTATTCTTGCCATTTTAAACACTGGGATGATTTATTTGGTAGGGAATGCAAACATTATAGGACACAAACCAGGTACAGAACTGGCCCATACTAAGAAGACTCGAGAGTTTTTATTTAAATAATATCAAAAGAGATTAGTGTATAATCTGAAACCTAAAAACCATGTGTCAAGTATCAAATGGTCAAGGAGTAACATTTTTAAGTGCATTGATGTCTTGGTAGATCCTGGCTTGAATCTAAGATGTGTGGTTTTCTACTGTTACTCCATGATTAAAATATGTTCCAACTGTATTATGACTATTCCCCTGATCCCTCCTTGTCTTTAATGGATCCCGATTCACCCACCCACTGTGCCAGAGGAAGTATTCATTTCCAAGTAAAAGTTAAATAACTAGTTTGACAAATCAGAGATCAAACATGTAAACTGTACGGGGCTTCTGTTGAATCTTTCAAAATTCACATATAATACAACAAAATTAACATTTCACAATTCTCTGAACAATCATGTTAATGTAGTTGACACTCAAATGTTTGTCCCTGTGCAAGGGTCGAGACGGGGATTGGGACAGTTTAAAAACATCAGGAAACCATTCAAAAATATTTCTAATGCTTTGGCTAAATCCTGTGTTTTTCTGTAGAAACTCATCACTACTCGGGCTTATAGCAGAATGGTTAAAAGAACAGGCTTTGGAATCAAAAAAGACCTGGGTTTACTCTTTCATTTACTGTGACTTGAACCAATTATTTATGCTCTCTAAGCTTTAGTCTATTCATTTGTAAAAGGAAGATGTTAATCCCACCTTATAGAATTATTGTGATGGTTAAATGAAAAAATGTATGTTTGTAAAACATATTACTAATAATAATACCAACCCCTCATGACACTCATCAATATATTCAAAAAGTATTTAAGTAGGACCAAATATGGGCCAGGTACTGTGCTCCACCCTAGTGATACTGAGAGGGTATCCCCTGACTCTGGAAGAAAATAAACTTTTTTTTTTTTTTTTTGGCTGCACCGTGCAGCTTGCAGGATCTTAGTTCCTCAACCAAGGATGGAACCCGTGTCCCCTGCAGTGGAAGTGCAGAGTCCTAACCACTGGACTGCCAGGGAAGTCCCTAGAAGGAAATAAACTTTTAAGTAAATGGTGCAGTCAAGTATGCCAGGTGGTGTAAGTCTGTAATGGGTTCATTGAGGGCACCAAACTTTGATTCTACCCCAGGAGGAAATGTCATAAAGAGACAATTAGTCAGTGTCCCAGCAAGAGAGATGGCACACTCAAAGGCATAAATGACAAGAGTTTACTGGAAGGACTATTTACAGAGCTGTGAGTAGGGTTAAGGGAACCAAAAGGAATAATGAAGCCCTTGAGAATGAACAAGAGTGGGAAGAAGTTAACACTGATAGACTGGAAAGGATGGGAATGTTTGTTTCCTGTATCAAGTGAGAGCTGTAGCCATGAGTGCTATGATGTTGTTTGGAGGAACAAAGCCACTGCCAAACCATAGTCCAGCAGGGATGAAAGCATGGGGAAGTGGAGGGGATAAATACCTAGACTCCTCTCTCCTCCTGCCCTCCAGTCTTTGCTGGTGCCTCCCATTGGCCAACCTCAACTGCAAGCCAGCACTCAAGGGAGCATGATGAGGAGATCTCCAGCATCAGTCCGTGAGGCACAGAGCTGGGAGGAAAAGGGTGATGAGTAGAGCTGGAAGGGCAAATGGAGACTGTCCAGGGCTTCCCTGGTGGCGCAGTGGTTGAGAGTCCGCCTGCCGATGCAGGGGACACGGGTTCGTGCCCCGGTCCGGGAAGATCCCACATGCCGCGGAGCGGCTGGGCCCGTGGGCCGTGGCCACTGAGCCTACGCGTCCGGAGCCTGTGCTCCACAACGGGAGAGGCCACAACAGTGAGAGGCCTGCGTACCACAAAAAAAAAAAAAAAAAAAATGGAGACTGTCCAACACACTGTCACTTGATATGAGCCAAGAAATGTGAGCAGGTATGACTCTGCTTAACTGCTCTCTTAGGCACAACAAAAACACAGAGGTGTGAAAACTGAAAGAAACATGTCACATTACGGGAATTGAAGTGTTGAGACGCGAGGCGGGAGATGAAGTGGAAGTCCGATCGTGGAGGGCCTAGTATATCATGCCAAGTCATTTAGGCCATATTCTTCATAACCAACAGCAGCCCGTGCCCCACAATGACAAAAGGAATCTGTTGAGTGGTTTAGAACAGATCATATTAAGAAACTAGGTTCTGTGTCTATTTTCTAAGACTCTTCCAAACCAGGGCTGCTAATACCAATCGCATATGTTATGGAAGACACTGTATTCCTAATTATTTTAGGGTAATGTATTTAGTTACACAGTAAATTAACACTAATTGAAGTTGGAAGAGGTTCAGAAAGCTATTAAATATTACTTGGAATAGAGTGGCAGAGTAGGAAATGTTGTTCTCTCAGTACAAAATTTGTGTTGAATGATTGCACTGAGTTAAATTGACATTTTTTCCCCCTGAATTCCAGCAAGTAATTCAGTCTCCTTTATTTTTTCTAAATCACATGGAAATGAGAGAAAAAGATGCTAATGTAAGTATATTTCCCAATTTAGATTTGCCCTTGCATTAGGCATTGAGACTAAAAGCCAAATTAATCTTATGGTGAAGCCTACAAACTCTAAGTCACATATAATGAATCATATGTTTTGCTTCTTTTCTCATCTTGTCCATGGAAATACAAGGGAGATACTCAGAAGCTTGTTCAAAGAGAAAATTGAAAAATAATTATTAAAAAGAGCTCTTACGCACAGTGCCTTTTTTTTTTTTGGTCCTGTTTACTTCTTATGCGTAAAACAAAGATACAGAAAATACACTAATTATCTTTGCGTCCAGACATACATCTTATAATTTTTTAAATTTCTGTTCAGAGTCTAAGGCCACAGAGCAGCATTTAACCTTTAATTCCAGCTCCATTGGCTACTAAAATGTGAACTAAAAATTAAACCGATTTATGGCTGTTTCTATAAGTATATTATGTGTTATAACTTAAGAGATTACCAAACTAAACTGACTACCTAATTTTTTTTTTGGCCTAAGTCTGTTATAATTTTCTACCCAGTTTTAAGGTTTTAAAAGCAGCAGACTAGGGCTTCCCTAGTGGCACAGTGGTTGAGAGTCCGCCTGCCGATGCAGGGGACACGGGTTCGTTCCCCGGTCCGGGAAGATCCCACATGCCACGGAGCGGCTGGGCCCATGAGCCATGGCCACTGAGCCTGCGCGTCCGGAGCCTGTGCTCCACAACGGGAGAGGCCACAACAGTGAGAGGCCTGTGTACTGCAAAACAAAAAGCAGAAGACTAGCTTAATTCATAGGAAATATGTGATGGTATGCAAAACTCTATTTGTTTAGCGTGTATAGATTCTGGAATTGGATAAAAATTAATTTTTAATTAATTTGTTACATATTACAATAAGTGTATGGCTGGAAACGCCAGTCTGGTAATTTATCTACTCAGAGATTTCTTGGTTTGGCTGGAATCTGCAAAATAATTAAGTTACTACAGTTCTCTAGGGTATAATGACGACTTGAAAATTCAGAGGAAGATTTGCTCCCTCTCATGAGGGAGATTTTCTACAGGGAAAAGAAGTATGAATTAACACTCAGAGAAAATGACTGCAGCAGAGGGGAGAAGGGAACACTTTACTTCAAAATGAGGATGATTTAGAAAAAGACCGGCTGCTCTGAAAACCCAAGAAAGAAGCCAATCATAGACACTGAAGAACTCATAGTACATTTTTTTAATATTAAAGGATTTAAACCAACAGTTACAAAGTCCTATCTCTTAAAGTCTAGTAATTCTATTGAGAGATGTCAAATAAATAGTCTTAAAACGATGTGTTAATTTTAAAATAGAGTTTGTATAAAATGCTGTGAGAACAAAGAACTGTGTGCTGGAAGAGGAAGTTTGCAGAGGAGGTGACACTTGAGCTTGGTCTTGAACAAGGAGAATTAGTTCACAAAGCAGAGAAAGAATCAGCTATTTGTGGTTAAGAATCTCCTAGGGGGGAACTGTACCTTCAGTGTGGCTGGAAGTTGGAGTGTGTAGGGGAAAGTGGTGTCAGAATAGCTGGACGGATGCAAGCTGTTATATACAGAATGGATAAACAACAAGGTCTTACTGTGTAGCACAGGGAAATATATTCAATATCCTGTAATAAACCATAATGGAAAATAATTTTTAAAAAAAGAATGGGCTGGAGTGCGGTCCTTAGGCAGCATACCAAGGAATGTGAATGTCGTTCTGTAGGTGACAGAGGGCCATTAAGGATTTCAGGGAGAGATGAGATTTGCTACAATTCACCTTTCAGAAATATCACCTGGAGTACTATGGCGGCTTGATTAAAGGGGGTGAGCCAGGAAGCATCGTAGTAAATGATACACAATAGTCATAAACGATATCAACTTGGAATATTCGCTATTAACTGATCACTATTAAGGAATAACTCCAAAGTTTTCAAACTTGAGAAAACCAGACTCAGAATACTTTTTTAAAAGAGAGAGGGGGTGAGGGTGGGGGGCACTGGATTTTATAAATTAGAGCTACAACATGAAACAGAAGGAGCATGCTAATTAGGATAATTCAAGGCAGGTTCAGCAAAAGGACTATTTATAAAGTCATGGGCAGCGCCTAGGAAAATAGAATGGGTAGCTCAGTACCCAAGGGCTAGTAACGGTGTAGCTGTTACCACCCCTAGGCTGAAGGATGAAGGGAAAGAACATCATTTCTGTGACATCAGGAGGCTAAAAAGATCAGGAGACGGTCTCTGCTTCCAATTAATCTCCTAACCTCTGCCAAGAGAATAAACTAAAAATCATGACACATCCTGGGTAGAATGGGAGAGATTAGTCCAATTGTTATACTCCCACTTATTTTACCAGTTTGGCCGTTGGAAAAAATGTATAGATCATGGCAAATAATAGTGGACTAACACACACTTAACCAAGAGGAAACTCCAGTCTCAGCTCCTGATATTGAGTATATTAGAGGATGCATGCGTTTTAATATCCATAAGAAAGGAGAAACCAAAGCAGTTCAAACTGAACTGGGATGGACAGTAGATTATATTCATGGTCTTGTCCTACAGCTCTCCTGTCCTTTATCATGATATGATTCAAGTGGACCTGGACCATCTGAACATTTCAGAGAATGTCACGTTGGCCCACTATACTGTTTTATTTTAGGTTGAAGTATAGTTGATTTACAATGTTGTATTAGTTTCAGGTGTACAGATTCTTTTCCATTATAGGTTACTACAAGATATTGAATATAGTTTCCTCTGCTATACAGTAGTATGTCCTTGTTGTTTATCTATTTTATATGATAGTAGTGTGTATCTGTTAATTCTAAACTCCTAATTTAATCCTCCCCAGCTTCCCCTTTGGTAACCATAAGTTTGTTTTCTATGTCTGTGAGTCTATTTCTGTTTTGTAAATAAGTTCATTTGTATCATTTTTTTTTAGATTCCACATATAAGTGATATTATATGATATTTGTCTTTGTCTGACTTCAGTTAGTATGATAATCTCTAAGTTCATCCATGTTGCTGCAAATGGCATTATTTCATTCTTTTTTATAACTGAGTAATATTCCATTATATATATATAATGGAATATTACTCACATACCGCATCTTCTTTATCCATTCATCTGTCAATGGACATTTAGGTTGCTTCCATGCCTTGGTTATTGTAAATATTGCTGCTATGAACATTGGGATGCATGTATTTTTTCAAATTAGAGTTTTCTCCAGATATATTCCCAGGAGTGGGATTGCTGGATCATATGGTAACTCCATTTTTAGTTTTTTAAGGAACCTCCATTCTGTTCTCCACAGTGGCTACACCAATTTACATTCCCACCAACAGTGTAGGAGGGTTCCCTTTTCTCCACACCCTCTCCAGCATTTATTGTTTGTAGACTTTTTGATGATGGCCATTCTGACTGGTGTGAGGTACACTATACTGTTGATATCATGTTAATATCATGATATCATGTTGATATCATGATATCATGTTGATATCATGTTATCAAACCTGATGAGAAAGAAGCTCAGATGGCTTGGTGTGGTGGTTAATTGTATGTGTCAAGTTAACTGGGATAAGGGATGTCCAGAAAGCTGTTATACATTATTTCTGGGTGTGTCCGTGAGGTTGTTTCTGTAAGATATCAGTATTTAAGTTGATGAACAAAGTAAAGTTGATGGCCATCCCCAGTGTTGGTGGGCATCATCCAATCCACTGAGAGCCTGAATAGAATAAAAAGGCAGAGGAAGGGCAAATTCGCTCTCAGTGCTCGAGCTGAGACCTCCATCTTCTCCAGTCCTGGAAGAGGGCATCGGAGCTCCTGGTTCTCAGGCCTTCAGACTCAGACTGAATTACAACACTGGCTTTTCTTGTTCTCTAGTTCGTGGGTGGCAGATTGAGGACTTTTCAGCCTCCATACCCATGTGAGCTAATTTCTATAATTAATAGATAGATAGACAGATACATAGATAGATAGATAAAATAAGTATATAGGTTCTATTACTCTGGAGAACCCTGACTAATACCCATGGTAAGACACTGATGCTCCAAAAATATATGGGCTGCCGCATAAGTGAGCTTTTCAGGGGTCCCATAGTCTGGGGCATGCCATGACATTGCCTCCAAGGTAAAGGGCAAGTTATGGCACTTAGCACCTTCCAACACTATGAAGCGTTGCACGATAGGCCTTTTCATGTTTGGGCGGCAACATACTACACTTAGGCATACAGTTCCTATCCATTTGTCGTGTGATGCAGAAGGCTGCCAGTTTTGAGACTGTCTGGTAGGATTGCAGTACTAGTGCAATCCAGGTTGCCATACAAATAATTCTGTTGCACACACCACATGCCACAGCAGATCTCGTGGTACTAGAGGTATATGAGATAGTTAAAGAAACCATGAGGAGTATTTCTCAAGACAAAATAGGAAGTTGCCGCACAGCCCTCTAGGGTCCTGAATTAAGACCATGCACTTGTAGCATAAAACTATATACCATTCATATAATAACTCCTGACATGATACTGGGTCCTGACACAAACCAAGCTGTGACCACAGGTCACCAAGGGGCTGTATGACTAGAAGTACCCATTTTGAACTAGATGCTGTCAGATCCACCAAGTCATAAGATTGAGTAGGCCCACCAGCAATCCATCTCACAATGGTAATAATACATCATGTATCAAGCCAAGGCAGATCCAGAGGACACAAGTAAGCTGCACAAATATGGCCCATGACCATTCCACCTACACCTTGCTCTCAGCTTATTCCTATGGCTTCAAGGGAGTTCCCTAGAACAGCTGATGAAGGAGGAAAAACCCACAGCTGGTTTACTGATCAGATGGCTCAATGTTTCGGTATGAGCTAAAAATAGACTGCTATTATATACAGCCACACCAGGGGGGGTTCCTACAAGACAGTGAAAAAAAGTCCTCCTGGTGGGTAGAGCTTTGGGTGTAGAGAGAAGCGGCCAAACTAAGGATATATATGGACACGATGCCAGCACACCATGCAGAGTCTGAGCCCACATCTTTTTCTCTTTTGTTAACTCATCATAGAAAGAATTGAAGGAGAGAAGGGAAAGCAGCAGGAGCTGGCCCCATGGGAGCCTGAGCCACTGGCTCTGTTTGGACAGTTTGCTGTGCCTTTTGGACCTACTTGGGCCTGGTTACATATACACCAGGGGTTGGCAAACCACAGCCCATGGGCCAAATCCAACCCACCACCTGTTTTGTAGCTTGCATTCTTTGTAAGCTGAGAATGGTTTTCACATTTTTTTTCTTTTTTTAAAAAAAATTTTATTGGGGTATAGTTGATGTACAATGTTGTGTTAGTTTCAGGTGTACAGCAAAGTGAATCAGTTACACAGATACATATATCCACTCTTTTTTAGATTCTTTTCCCATATAGGCCGTTATAGAGTATTGAATAGAGTTCCCTGTGCTATACAGTGGGTCCATATTAGTTATCTATTTTATATATAGTAGTGTGTATGTGTCAATCCCAATCTTCCAAGTTATCCCTCCCTACATGTTTTAAAGATTGGAAAAAATCAGAATAATATATACATATAAAGTGATATGAAATTCAAATTTCAGCATTGATAAAGTTTTATTCGAACATAACTACACTTATGCACTTACATATTGCTTCTGACCACTTTTGAGCTATAGCAGTGGAGTTGAATGAAACCATACAGCTTGTAAAGTCTGAAATACTATCTGGCCCTTTATAGGTAAAATTTGCTGACTTCCATTTTATAGTGGAATGCACTGTGCACATCCAATTTTATGGTTCAATGAATCAAGAAGCACAAGGTTGGTCATTTGGATATCCTATGGTCAAGAATTCAATCTGTCCCAAGACCAGCAGTCAGTTAGGATCTTCCTTTCTAATGAATAGTTGTTGGCAGAATAAGACATAGCCTTATTCCAAAGGTCTAGGGTGTCTGTTGTCATTCTACTGGGGCTTGGCAGATGCTGTATAGCATCTCTACCTGCCACTGACAGGAAGAGCAGACCATTGATTTTGCTTGGTCACAGGGGCCCTGTGGCAGGATTGAACTGCAGCCTGAAGTGTTTCAGAGCTCTTTGCTATTTCAGGTCCCACTAAAAACTATCAGCTTATGGAGTTACCCGGTAAATGGGTTGGTACAGCATGCCTAATTGTGGTACATATTGTCTCAAAAAACCCAAATAGGACGACAAAACATGAGTGATAAAATGCACAACAACTTCTCTCTCACTTCAGAAGGGATGTCCCAATATGCTCAGACCATCAGTTTCCTATAAACATCACTGACATTGTATGGTCTTGAATGTTCAGAGAGTTTTTCTCACACTCTTTGGCAAGCATATATCTTATCCCTTCCATAGGTGTTGATCTCTAATAAACATCCTGAACACCAAACTCCTTCTCAGAGTGTGCTTCCTGGAGAGCTCAACTTGTGACGTTCTAGAGCAAGATCGAAATGGCGTACTGTTGTCCCTGCTATGTAAACGCAAGCTGTTTCTGATTTCACATACTGAAGAAAATAGAAAAGAAGGTATTTTCATACCAGGTGCTAGGAAATCTGTTGATTTGCTCCAAGAAAGATACCTTACCTGAAACCATAGCTATGCTAGGTACCACCATGTAATTGAGTTGACAATTTGCTGTCACTCTCCATACCTACCTTGTCTCTGCCCCAGCTAACAGGTGAGATATATGATATACAGTAGGAATCACAACCTCTGCATCTTTCAGGTCTTTTTGATGGCACTAACATCCGGATGCAATATTTTCTCAAGATGCAATATTGCTTTAAGTTTACTATCTTGAAAGGTCAGTTCCAGGGTCTTCCTCTATTCCTAACATCAAAGCCCTCACTCCATGGGTCAGGGAATCAATGCGGGGCTTCTGTCATTTATTAAGTATACCTATTGCTGCTGTATCCTCTAAGATTGGGGGTAAACCATATGATGGGTCTACAGTCCCACTATTAAACAAATTTGAGCCAAAACTCCATCTATCATTTAAAATCCATTAGTTTCCATCTCACTTGTGGGTCACGGTTGTATTTTGGGTCTCCAGGGATTAGTGATTAAGTAAAAATTTCTCAGCATCACCTATGTCTGACCAAATATTCCCATTTCTTGTCTGAAGATCTCATTTCTTCCCTACTATAAAATTTGAGAGCAAATTCTGTCATCATGACTGCAGGTCTCTCTGGGTAAGTCTCAGGAGAAGATTCATGATATATATGTGTGGCCACATAGCAGGGTTCTTCTTTTAAAGGAAACTGGGCTCCTCTCAGACCATGAGTTCTGGGTGTATGAACTATCTTATGTATAGGAAATTGGTAGCTGTCTGCAAAGACCTACAAGAGTGACTCAAAGTAGATTTCTGACTAGTGGTCTTAGAATTTTCTACCTAAATATGTCAAGTAGCATCTGCCTATTTATTTCATTTCTAAGGACACTCCCTGAACAATTAGTCATTGTAACAAATCCCTGCAGCTCAAAACACTCTAAATATTATTCTGTCCCTTTATTTTATTGTGATAATTGAGCCTACCTTATCTCTGAGATTTAAGCTTGACCATCTGGCCTTTACTAACCCAGAATCCCATTGTTCCTAGTGATATCAGAGAACTGAATCTGTGTAACCCTTCACTATCTTCTCTGGCCTGACAGAACAGCCTCCACGAGCAATTCAAAGATAGCACAGGGAGGTCAGCTTGGTGCTCTGTGACCGCCTGGAGGGGTGGGATAGGGAGGGTGGGAGGGACGGAGACGCAAGAGGGAAGAGATATGGGGACATATGTATATGTATAACTGATTCACTTTGATATAAAGCAGAAACTAACACACCATTGTAAAGCAATTATACTCCAATAAAGATGTAAAAAAAAAAAAAAAGATAGTGATCCTCTTCAACAATGCATTTCATAATGACCCAATGAAGGGAATGATCACCCAGGGGATATAATTAGGGAGTGGTTGATGAGCTCTATGCCAACATTCCCAGTTCCACGAGGCTTTAGACTCACTCCTTCCTCAATAGTATTCCAGAGAAGTTCTGACATTTTGACTTCATGAGCTATCAGGTATGGTTCAGTACAAACTTTAATTAACCAACCTAGACAATGATTATGCCACTTCCAGGTGCTCAAGACACATTAAGTCAAAATTCCTGGGTAGATAAATCCATCTCTCTTGGTCTAGCACTTCTGTATATTTTCCTCAAGATTCTGCCGATTAGAAAGTTTTTGCGACTCTTTCAGTGTATCTTCTTTGAATGGCATTTTGCCTCTCCCTCCATGTTATACTGGAATCTTACTCTCATTATGGGCTTAGAAGAAATGAGAAGAATTGACATTAATTTGTAAGTTTCAGGATAATTTTAGGGATCAAAGTTCCCAGGAGAATATAATAAAGAAACAATACATGAAGGTGTGGGCTAGATGGAAGAAAACTACAAGGGATAATAGAACTTTGCCACAGGGCTTCCCTGTGAGACGCTCGCATACCGCAAAAAAAAAAAAAAAAAAAATAGAACTTTGCCAGAAAACTAATACAAGCTCTGGGCCCAAAAGGAAGCAGGGAGAGAGTATAGTTCCTGGAACCCAGAAAGAGTCATGTAGAGGGCTGCCCTGAGCGGAGAAAAGTAGTAATATTGTAAGTCTCTATCCATTGGCTAATTGGAATATTTCTATTAATGATACTTTACTTCATCAACTATTTGATTACTCTAAGATGCACTTTTGTATAAAAGAATAGGCAGTATAATGCCTGACTTTTTTCTCTTTATTTACCAATTTTAAAAACTTAAAATTGGCTCTCCGGTACCTTCTAATGGTCACCAATGAGTTTGTTCATGAACTTACTTGATGTATTTCAATCCAGTTCAGATACTGATGCTCAAACTGGCCAGTGAGAGCCTACCAGGTTGGCTCCTGAGTCCTTCTGAAACATCCCTATTAGCCTTGGATTGCTTCCTTGCTTTCTGATATGACAAGATGTTCCAGGCTCATATTGTAAAATTCCTGCCCCAGACGTGTCATCACTCATTTCTTTAAGATGACTCCTTCCTGTGGAAAGTTGTGCTTTAAGACCATAATCTGAGTGCTACGGGTGCTGATTGCTACTGTAATTATTATTGTTTCTCAGCCTTTTCAGAGGACAGAGTTAGAAAAAATGTATTTTTTTAAGTTCATATTGATACTTCCTAGCAAAATCAGGACTATAGGGTTTTTATTTAACCTCTTTGATCTTCTGTATTTCCTTTTTCCCATGCCAAAAATACAAGTAATTAAAATAAGCCAGCATATGTATCTGATTTTTTCCATGATATGCATCAAAAGAATGGGAATAGCAACATCAACTTTTCATGGACACATTTAAAGTATACCTTGAGTACTTCCAGAAATAACTTTTTGGGAAGTGTCTTTAGTAAGCTGAATATCCTGTCTGAGCTGGTGAAGGCAAGAACATGACATAGAAGTTGTCAGATTAGATGTACCATAATTTGTACCCAAAATGTGGTGAGCCCCAGGACAAGCCGGTTATATATCCATTCAATATATTATAGGCCAAGGGCCTTTACCACATCAAGTTTCTATTTGAAAATGCAAACGGTAATAAACAAGCAATTTTCAAATATTTTTAAAGAATAAAAGAAATTCATCAATTGAGGAGTTACTATAATATTCCTTTGCCTAATATATATATGTGTATATATATATATGTGTGTGTGTGTATATATATATATATATATATATTTTTTTTTTTTTTTTTTTTTTGGCCACACCAAACAGCATGTGGGATCTTAGTTCCCCAACCAGGGATTACACCCATGCCCCCTGCACTGGAAGCACGGAGTCCTAACCACTAGACTGCCAGGGAATTCCCCCAATAAATATAATTAATAAAACAAATCAGCTGCGTAATGTTTATTTTAAAAACATTAACATCGGTGAGCTATTTCTTTTGTGTTCCTAATATATAATTCTATACTCCAAAGTTAAATTATTGGTAGAAAGAGCAATACCATTTTACTAGGTGGCAGGGGAAAAAATGGCTGGCTGACCCAGGAGGAGAACTAATGTGTTTCTTTAGAGTTTGCTCCAAACTTCAATGGTGACTATGATGCAAAAGGGATGATCATCAAGAGAAAAGGCAAGAACACTGCCCAAGCAGTTCCTGTCTGATGGGGTACCCATAAAAGGCAGGGCTCCTCTCTACTGAAGAGATCTTTCTTCTGCAATGAACAGTGAAGGGGCTAATTCAGAATTCACTCATTTTAATCCCAAGGTTTAGATGAATTTTTCTATCATCTTGCAAGCTGGTATCTAGTATGTATAACTTACACATTTTTATTGCTGTCTTTAAGCAATTAGCTCATGCCATTTTTTTTTTTTTTTCAGTACTTTTCCTTACAGGACTGAAGGTTCAGAAGTAATTTGCAAAGGAAAACATTCCCAGCCATGTGACTTAAAGGTTACCCCAGCAATATTTGTCTTCATTAGTTTCCTTGAAAGGCCATGTTTTCTTAACTTTATATCATGCTCTTTCCCCCACTCACTAAATTTGGTCTG
This sequence comes from Monodon monoceros, assembly GCF_005190385.1. NCBI lineage: Eukaryota > Metazoa > Chordata > Mammalia > Artiodactyla > Monodontidae > Monodon > Monodon monoceros. The sequence goes on from NW_021703765.1 coordinate 40,747,245, forward strand.
AGTCTGTATTAAGGGCTGCGTTGTTGTCTGCTAACTTCCAGAGAAAGTGCTAAGCACCAAGAAAGAAAGCACTTAGCTGCTTTTAGTCACGATCAACGGTTTGCTCATAAGAGCCTAAAAGGATCAGAAGGGGTGGGGGGAAGGATATAGAAAACCTCTAATAGATCACCACAGAACTTTTGATTTTGTTTATAGACAGAACACCAGTAATAGTGACTGACAGGTAGTGCTCATAATTGATGTTGCTGTAATTCTAGATGGGGTGCAATTTTATGCATATTTAATGTACAATATCTTTATGAAATTTATGTCACATCCTACTCTAATGCTCCTATAAACTGCTGCACAGGAATAGAAGGAAATGACATTTGTGTTCTGTTTAATCTCTGTCGGGGGCATTAACCTCTGCCCGCGGAACGTCTCTACCCATTTGTCTCCGTATTGGTTTGGGAGTAGTACCGAGACCAATAGGTGGTACTAAATAAATATGTTATCAGCTAGGGCATTTAACCCATATACACGAACCTAACTTACTTATTGTGGTTGTATAACATGCTTTTCCGGGGTAATAATAACAATAATGGCTATCATTTATAAGATGGGCACTATCTTATTTAACCTCTAACACAGGTATCTTCACTCTTTGCTCACAGTTGAGGAAACTGTGGCCTGGGGAAGTTAACTAACCTGCCCAAGTTCATTCAGCTAGCTAGAAATTAGAGCAAAGACTCAAGTTCAGGCATATCAGGCCACAAAGACAATACACGTGAAAAAAATTCTTCATCATCATCGTCATGTACGTCCACGTTCGCTACTAACCTTGAATTTGCCTTCAATACTCTCTTAGACTATAAGCATCTAGAGAGAGATTTGTAGACCAAGTATCGACATCATGGAATGCTCTGGACAACTGATGGGAGGATCATTTAGTATAAAGCGGCATAATCCCTGCTTTCTAGGTGTTTGTGTACTAGGGTGAATACTTACTCCCAGTGATGAACATGTCTCAAGTAAAAACAATGGTGTACATTCTGAGGTAAACAGTATGATCCTAAAAAGACTCCAGTAACCAATAAGTAATATCCTAATTTCAACGTGTTGTGCTTTCAGAGGCTGTTGGTAAGTGACGTAGAACATATATAGACTTCTTTATGAGTTCACTTTGGTTCTGGGGGTGAATGGGGGTAGCATGGTTGGGTGAAAGGAGCACGTGAGTTAGTTCCAAATTCTTCACGTACCGATTGCCTGGCCTAGGATGACTGGCTTAACCTCTCTGCCCTTAGTTTTCTCAAACATTAAAAGGGATTGATAATACATACTTTATAGGATTATTATGAAAACCAAAGGGAAAACTTTAAATTTCCTTGCAATGACCTAAAACATAGTAGATTTTCAACAAGTATTGGCACTTAATTTTTACTCTTTTAAAATCCAATTCAAGAAAGGTTTGCTGAGCTTGTATTATATATTATACAGCAACTGCAAAGCAGATTTAAAAAGTGATTAGGAAACAACACTCCATAAGCTAGAATGGGGACAGATGTGTAAATAGCTACCTGCAATGTGATATAAAAAGTTCTATCTTAACAGAAAGGACAAAGTGGGAACACACAGATAGGAATGGTTAATTCTTTCTTTAGGACGTCAGAAATCGTTTGCAGAAATGGGAGAATTTCAATCTATATTTGAATGTAAGGAAAGAAATGATAAGAATTCGCAAAGTTTTGAGTGCAGGCAAGGTTATGTAATATTAATCTGCATGCGATTCATCCATCTATTCACTCAAACATTTACTGAAAGCCTACTATGTGCCAGGCACTGTTACAACATGCTAGGGTACAAAAATGAGAAGACATGGTTTTCCTTCAAGGAGCTCACAGTAGTGATTGATACAGAGGGATACTTTGCATTTTTACTCTGAAATTTCCTGTCATTTTTATAAAAATTATTAATAGTACTTAGGCATATTTGTAAAAATGGTCATTGAGGCCATAACTCAGATCAGTAGTAAAGTACAATAGAAATTCTAGCACTGTTGCCATTTTTTCCAAAATAATTTCTGTCACAAGAGGAACATTTGTAAATTTCCGTTATTGGTTTGTTTGTTTTTTCCTTCTTCCCTCCACAAAATCAAGATTTCAGTCCAGGTCAACTTCTGAGCTTCAACTGTATGCACTGAGTAGATAATCTGCACAAGATACATCTACCTTTGAAGAGTTTATAATTTAGTGAGGGTATGAAATTATCTCTCTGTAGAGATTACGGTAAAATTCCTTCTGAAGATTTATCTTCCATGAAAATTTAGAAGGAAGATAATAGAAAGCAAAGTAGAATTTATTAAATTGTTCTTTTAGAGTACCTGTAGAATCATTTCTATCCTAGTTTCTGCAGGTACACAAGAAAACCAAATTGTGTTGGATTTATTGCCTGCTTTGGGGATCTTGACAGACTACCAGACTACTTGACAGACTACAGACTAAACTTAAGTCTCTGTTTCCTTGGAACCGTTGGACATAGGCATCTTGTATTTCTCACTGAGAAATTTTACACCAAAGAGATAAAGGAGATTAAGGCAATAAATAAATTGGAATGGCTTAAGGAGACCTGGCGCTCTTCCATGATATGACAGCTCTCCTGTTTCTCAGACCGGATTGTATTTTTTGAAAATCCAGCTATACATTCTTTTAAGAGACACCCCTAAAACATAATGACACAGAAATATGTAAATAAAGGTAATGGAAAAAATATATTAGGCAAATACCACCCGAAAGAAAGCTGGTGTAGGATTAAAATATCAGAGAAAATAGAGTAAGGCAAATAGAGATAAAGATGGCATCACAATAGAAAAAAGAACAAGCCACCAAAAAGATATGACAATCATAAACTTTTATGAGCCTAACAACAAAACCAAACCAAACCAATGCAGTGGCAAGTAGAAATTGACAAATCCACTATGATAGTAGGCAGTTTTAACAATTCTCCATCTGAAACAGACATATCAAGTAGAATAGAGAATATTTCAACAGTAAAATTAACAAGCTTGTACAATTGGATGGGTCTAACACTCTGCACTGAACAAACAGAAATACATATATATTTTTTCAAACGTATTTTCAAGTACACAAGAAACATTTACGTAAATTGCTCACAAATGAGTCATAAAAGAAGTCCAATATATTTTGAAGAATTATCTACGAAACACATTTCCTCACTACCAAGCAACAAAGTTAGAAAGCAATAATTGAAAAAAAGCCTCCAGATATTTAAAAGTTTTAAATACATTCCTAATATGTCATCAATTAAAAAGGGACACACAATAGAATTTACAAAACATTTAGAACCAAATGATAACTAAGTGTTATGCAGCAAAACGTGTGTGGCAAGTCAGAGTGGATCTTAGAAGGGGATTCAGAGCCTGTAGATACATTTATTTTAAAAAAAGAAAGAAAGAAAGAAGGATTGAAAGTAAATGAGTTGACAAATCAACTCAAGAGATTAGAAAAAGAACAGAGTAAACCTGAAGAGAGTAAAAGGTAAAGCAAATAACAGCAATTAATAAAATAGAAAATTAAGAAAAAGTAAATCAACCAAACCAAAAAAAACTGGTTTTCTCAAAACAACAACAGCAACTAACAAATTCATAACTCTCTAGCAAGACTTATCAAGAATTCAAAACAACCTAAAATGTCTATCAACAGAGAATTATGGACTCTTCATGAAATGAAATGTATAAAAGGTATAACAGTTAGAAAGAAGATTAGAGATTCATGGTCAGCATGGATAAATCTTAAAAACATGTTTGGCCAAAAAAGCAACTTGCAGAATATGTATAAATATATCATTTTTGTAAATGTCAAAAGTGTGCAAATCAGGACTATATTCTATTTATGGGCACACACGCACGTAGTAAAAATATGGAAACATTCATGGGGTTAACAAAAAACAAAATCGAGGTAAAGTTTACACCACAACGGAAAGAGGGAACAAGGGAAGCGGGATTGGAAACAGGGAAAGAGAGGGAAGCCTTGTCTGTATCCATAATGTTTTTTCCTTAAACACATCTGAAGTAAATAAAGCAAAGAGTTAATATTTGCTTAAGCTGGGTTGTGGGTAGACAGGTAGTCATTATACCAATCTCCGTCATTTTCTATGTATTTGAAACATAATAAAATTTTAGAAGTAAAAACTTAGTTATCTTACGTAATCTTTTGTTCTTTCTTAATTCTCTCTCCTATCCTTCTCTCCTACCCCACAACTGTAACACAAAGGTCCCAGGTTTACCAGTTTATGTACCCATGAAGTTACACAGATATTAATATATTTCACCTCCACCTGGATATCTGAAAAACCTCAAATCCTCTTCAGGTTTCTCAGGAACTCCCTAGAGATATTTTGCCTCCTTATTCAAGTCACTGCCACAAGCCTTTTAGGGGGGTTTACCCAGAACACCCAGCTCTGTACGTAAAAAAAGAGGTAGGCCAGAAGGTCCAAAGCCACCTTAGGAAGAAAGGAGTTTCAGATTTTGATGAGTAAATGACAACCAGAGGTATCTTTCACTTCAAATACCAAAGCGCCACCTCATACATACACTCCTCTTATTTTTCTTTCTCTTAACCCACCCTACTCAAGGCACAGTGCAAACAAATCCCCCTGGGATCCCTGCCATTGATTCTGCTTCCACCCAGTCTGCTCTCTGACCCACACCTGACCCACAGCCTACCGTTCCTCACCCCAACCCACACCCAATTCAGTCTTGCAGATAAGTAAGAAAGGCAGGAGATGCTCTTTCCCCACAGTTCACGTGAAACAGGTATTTCTTCTGAGACAAATGTGGAGTTTCGATCCATCTGGATGCAAGTCATCTAAAATATGACAAAAGCTACTACTAAACAGTTATTTGCAAGGGATTCAAAGAAAACTCTCATAATTCTTAAAATGGTCATAAATTGTTCATGTTGAGAATTAAAGTTACCTTACACTGTCTTTGTAGAGTAAGGTACTTAACAGCTATACCAGTGCTTTTAATGACAACTTTACTGTATTAATTGCAGGTACCTTTCATTGCTTTCTTGAATCTATGCTAAAACATAAAGCAAAGCAAAAACAAAAACAAAAATAAACAAGAATGAGGGCTCCATTCTTAAGCTACTATAAAAATCTTGCTTTAAATCACTATTTTAAGGCAATAGTGTGGTGTCTCTAGGGCACCAAAGGAGATACAAAGGCACGTGTAGATTGCCGATTAGGACTATTACTTGGATACAAAGGGACTACTCAGGAGAAAAAGTATTGAAATGGTGGCTGTTTGGTGTGTTACTTTATCAAACCCTAAACAAGCTATATTTCTGTAATTTCACCATTGTAAAAAAAAACATGCTAGAAGAATGATTGATTTTAAGATGACTTTTATAGTAACATAGGAAACTCTTAATGTTTTATAACAAAATGCTAACCCAATTGCCCACCGTATTGTCAGGTGCTGTACAATGCAGCCCATATTGTTGGATCAGTAAAAGCTTCCATTTGATACCAGTGGGAAAACATGAAATGTTTGTACCTGAGTAATAAAATGGAATATTTGTTGGCTTAACTTTACTTCTATATATGTTTGAAGCAATATCCCCACTGGTATATATTACAGATGATTGAAATAAATTTGGCAGGAAGTCTCAGAAACCAATAATGGATTTCTCAGGACATAGGAAAATATTTGCATTCCTGTACCCACTTTCATGCCAGGAAAGGAAAACAAAACTTATTAACACAAATTTGATTTTATATTATGATTTCCCTTCCCCTCTTCTTTCCCTCCCTCGCCTCCACTCACAAACCCCCCTCCCTCATTGTTTTCCCTTGAGGTTTTCTGCTTATCTCATAACCCCTAGCAATACAGTTCTTGCCCATTTCCATAGCTCCGTCATTTCCAATAGGCTTTTCCTCAGGCACACACAGCTCTCCATCTTCTTTGTTCCACCTTTACCTTGCTTTCCCATTTTCAGGTTTTCTCTCAGCTCCTACCCTGTTTCACCCTCTCTGTCTTTGTAGTCTGAAAGGTAATAAAGAGGATATTGTCACCTTTACTTCCCAGGGAGCTCGAGATGGATTCACCCCAGAAGATGGTAACCCTATTTCCTTTGTCAATTTCCATTGTCTATGTTAACCATATAAATGTAAAGAAAGCAGAAAAACCCAAACTGGCCAAATGCACTCCTCTGTGTTTCTTTAATCCTGAGCAAGGTGGTGTAAACTGCCCACCAAAGTTTCCCTGAAAATCAAGGGCACCAAAGCTCACATGTGTATTAATGAGGCCCAAGAGCATGCAGTTCAAATAAAAGCAAATTAAATATGTTAATGTAAATCTTGGCATTAATGAGAGTTACTAATAAGAAGAACCCTATTAACTCTTTTTCTGGATGGAATTATAACTAATACAAAAAGGTCAAATGCTTTATTAACTTATTGCATCTTCCCTCCAGATGTGGGATTTGCTTTTTGATGTGGTACAAGCCCAGTGGCAACACTTAGTTTAACGAAATTCTGAAAGCACTAAGTGTATTTCGTCAGGGTTTTATGTTTTTTTCATGAAATAATCCTTAAGCAAGTATTCTTGTGCTTTGCTTCTCACTTCCTGATTTCATCTGACCTTGTGACACTTTTTTTGGCGGAATAATAGAACATAAAATGATAAGATCTCATTTGACCTAATGTCTTTGAGCAATACAAATAATGTTGGATGATTCTATATCAAAATAAAAATTTTAAAGCAACTTTATAGTCCCTGAAACAATTTGGCAGTCAATACCTTCCCCCACTATTAGAAATGTAAAATGTTTTCATATTGATTATGCATCCCCCAGAGAGTTTGATTTCTAGTGAATATGATTCTACTAAAAGATCAAGCCCCAGATAAATACAACAAGCAATTGAAAACTTTATTACCTTTCCTTATAGAGAAGTATAGATCATACAACATAGACTAAATGAAATGGAAAAGACCTTGGGAAAGACATGGCACCAATATTTAAATTGTCTAGGAGTGGTGATCATTTATTCTTCCTAAAGATCTCCAAGGCAGAAAACTTGGCAATGTCTTTCCATGGTCTATACAGAGATTCACCACTTCATGGTAGAATTCCTTCTTAAGTTTAACAGAAATTTCTGAAATTTGTGCTATTGCAAATACATTTCTCGGTTTAATATATCTGTGCATAAAACTTCCTTTCTCGGGCTTCCCTGGTGGCGCAGTGGTTGAGAGTCCGCCTGCCGATGCAGGGGACACGGGTTCGTGCCCCGGTCCGGGAAGATCCCACATGCCGCGGAGCAGCTGGGCCCGTGAGCCATGGCCGCTGAATCTGCGCATCCGGAGCCTGTGCTCCGCAACGGGAGAGGCCACAACAGTGAGAGGCCCGCGTACCGCAAAAAAGAAAACCAAAAACCAAAAAACACAAAACTTCCTTTCTGTAGTTAGGTTAATTTACTTAGGGCAGTTTCTCCAAATTTAATTGGCAAGTAGGCATTTAAAGCCTCATTGAAAATAGCCAAATGCATAAATATACACCAATTTACATTTCCACCACCAAGAGATGAAAAAGCCCATTTCATCATATCCTTGACATCCAAACTGCTTTGATGTTTAAAAAAAATGCTTTGTGTAGGAGTAATCCACCAAGTTACTAGAGTTTAGCAGGAATGGGTGTTCTCATCTTCCTTTCTTCAGATGGTTTGGAGAGTACAAAACCGATTATATTGTTACCAAGGAGCAGTGGAGGGCCGAAGAAGGGCAATGTACTTAGTAATTCTGCATCATTTGCATTATGTGATCCTCCATGTTTTTCTATTTACTTAACGAATCTTTATCTATTATGTTCTAGACCCTGTTTAAGACTCTGGAAGCAAAAATGATGAATACACATTGTTGTTCTCAAGGAGGTTACAGTTATAACTGAGCCGTTTCTCTAAATAGCATACAGCAGCAGTAAAAAGGAGTTTGTATACCAGCCTATTATAAACAATTCTAGGGAGAAGTCTGCTAAATTATCTCTGTTGTTGATGTTACTTCTAAATCATATTTCAACAAATATTTATTAGTACCTGTCATATGCAAGGTACTAACCTGGGAGATGCAATATGAACCTGAAAATATGGGAGAAATTAAGTGTGCCTAAAGGCAGACAAATCTTCACGGGTCTCCAGTGTTTCTGCACATCTTTTGAGCAGAGGCATTGATAGCTTTTGTTCTGGAGCATCCTTTCAAGGATGTATGTATAGCGAACGGTCTTAGAAGGTAGAGGCAATGTCTCCCTTTGGAGCAGAGGGCAGTTTCTGTAATGTCCAGTAATAAAAGTAACATCTCCTTCTGAAGAAAAGGTAGGTCAGGTTTGCCTGTTAAAGATTTGGTTCTCAGGGTGTCTTAGCTGTAACACAAACTCACTGTGCATGCAGCATCCACCTGGGCATTCTGAGTCACGCCATGGGACTTGGGGGACAAGGAAAACTGATGCGAACATGAAGTTCATGCTGCCTGATGAGCTAAGAGTAATAAATCCTTTATCTCTGATCTGGGAGTCTCCTGTCTTCTGCCAGGATCCGTGAAACTGTGGCAGGCTAAATTGTTAGTTCGAGAGTCAGTAAAATCTTGATAGTGCCAATCAAGAAGTTTACTATTTAATAAGGAGTTTAAGAAAAGCACACATATAACCATGGTATGTTACAACTGTGGTCATAGTTACCCAAAATACTATAGAGAAGGACAAAATTGGCTCTGACCAAGAGATAGTTTCATGTAGGAAGTTAAGGGAAGGAAAAGGAAAAGACTCAAAAAATTATCATTCTCTTCCTATTTCTCTGACCTTTCTCAGTATCTTTTGCTGGGTCTGCCTCTGTTGTAGGAAGCCCTCAAGATTCTGTCATTGTCCCACTTCCCTTTGCATCTATGTCCTTTGGGAAATTTTATCCATTCACATGACTGCGGCTGCCAAATATGCATCTTCGTCCTTAATTTCTTTCCCAACTCCAGCTCCTTGTTTCCAATTGTCTACGTCACATCTGGATATTTTACAGGTGACCCAAATTGAACGTGTCCAGAACTGAACCTATTCTCTCATCTTGCGACATATTCACTAGTCTCTTCCTTCCTGAAACTGTTAAAGGAATCATCATTTCCAGGGCCTCATGCAAGAAATCCACAAGGAATTCTCATTGCTAGGCAGGCATGTCGTCAGAACAAAGTCAGTTTAATAGAATCAGCCTGAGGTAAACTATGCCACTAGAGTCTGTTAAGTATTGATACTGTCAATAAAGACTCATTTTGACCTGGGGGTTGTCCTGTCTTTTCAAAGTGACTTTATCTCCAGTCTGATCCATAATGGATTGACTTGATAGTTCCATGTTATTCTTATTTCAAAGTTCTCATCCTTGTCCTTGTGCACAATGGCCTACCCATACTAGGTTCTACACAGACCTGCTTGGTGTCCAAGGGATTCATGATCATTTGGGGAGAGTTGTTTTATCCCATGAAGTGAGTTAATAAACAGGTTCTGAGGATATTACCTCCTTAATAAATATCCTATATCTGTTCCCTTATTTTCATGTCTAGAATACACTGTCCTGTTTCAACCCTTGATCAACCATCACCAGCGTCTTCTACTGTCTCCTATGTGTCTTCTATTTCTTTCTTTGAATCCATCTTGTATACACTTTCCAAAACATTCTTTTCAAAAATTCAAAGCTGGTTAACAAATTCGGTGCTTAAGACCTCACAGTAGCTCCCATAACGAACACCATAGGTCACCTACTACAGGTCCTTTATGATAAAGTTCAAGTTCCTTCACAGGACAGACAAATGTCTCCATGATCTGGATCCTATCTAACTCTCCAGGTTCATCTCAGCCACTCCTTCCTTCAAATCTCAAGATACAGCAAAATCACACTGATCACATAGTTCTTCCCATGCAATACGCTGCTTCTCGCTTCCATGCCATTACTGACTCTGCCCCTTTTCTCTAGGGTTCACTTCCTAGTCTCTCTCTCTGTCTTGTCTTGACTTGGCTAATTTGTTCTGTTGCATGCTTCACTAGTCGGTCACCTCCTCGAAGAAGTCTATGATTTTCTCATCCAATTCCTTGCCACGTAAGAGACTCCCTTCATAGTCTCAAAATATCACTACACATCTCTAATCCCTACCACACTGGATTGTAATTACCTTTATTTCCTGTGTTTCTGGCTCTCTTACTAGATTAAGACACTTGAGAACAAGAACTATCTTTGCATCCCTATTGGCTTGTGCCTGGCATATAAGTATTCAATAAATATTTATTGAATGAGTGGATGGATAGATAGATAGGTGAAGAGTGGGAGATGAGCTATGAACATTTATGTAGCAATTCAATCAAAGTACATTTAAAATTTTAATGAATGGAAAAATGGACAGACTATAGTATGGTGCTCTTTTGAAAGGGTATTAGTTACCATAATAAACATATCAGCAATAGAGTAGATTTGGCTGCCGTTCCTAATTATTATGAATATTTTCTTTTTCTCCTGCTAAACTCCTGATAAGTTAGACATGTAATAGATAAACTGGAACATAGTCAATATTTTCAAATTGACATATTTAACCTTTTTTAAATGGTAAATACAACGCATTTATAATACTAGCATATATAAAGAGCAAAGTTAATATTAACATTGCCTATGTTTGTCCTTCTTCTCTTCCTCTTCTTCTTCTTTTTAGTGAATTCATTTCCATTTATATCAATTCCAAAGTGTGACAAATGACTTGAATCCTTGGAAAAGACTGTGACTTTCAGGTGTTCAGGTGTGACTCTGAAGCACGTGGTAAGGTAGGAAAAAGAAACTCCAGAGAACAGATGATATAGAATGATAAAATATTTGAAAATAGCAGGTAAGACTTTAACTTGTTGTTACAAATGAAGTAGTGGGGAAAAAAGGTATTTTAATCATCTGAGGTACAAAAATAATGCAAGATGAATACATTTCAAAATATAATTTCAATGAGAGTTTGAGAAGAAAAGCAGAGATGTTTTTTACAACTACAGGGTCAGAACCTCTGAGGAGACCTACAGAGAGTCTGCACAATCATTCTAATGAGACCATCTTCCACTACATTAGCTTGAATAGTATAGAGCCAAGTGGAACTCAATGGTCTTCCCCCTCATGAATCCCTAGTGCTTATTCAAATGTAGTGTGATTTCAAGGGTAGATCAACTTAAGCTAGATATGTTTATCCCTCTATAGATTTAATGGTGAGGATTAAAAAAATTAAATGCATTTATTTATCTATAATAATAAAGTCAAGAAATGGAAAAAATTATAAGCTCAGAAAATACAAATGAAGGTCTTGAACAGAAGCATGAAAAACATTATCTTCATAGTTATATACATAAATATTTGCCTACTAGTTCTTATTTTGACATTTGATGGACTTTTACTGTACTTCAGTATTTTGTCTGGTAATTTTCTTATTAAATTTGACCTCCCCAAATATCTTCAAAATTTTTTCTTATTCTTCTAGTTATAGGTGTTCTTACTAAATTTAGGAAGAATGTTTTATCCAGGGTCTTGCATCTACTATTAAATATTCTGGCCCACTCATAGAATCACATGTAGTAATTGCTAACTACACTCTATTTTTGTTACTTCTTAGTACTTGTTCAAATACTTTTAAAAGCTTTTGCCTTTAAAATTTCTAAAGCAAAAAGAGTTTTAAAAGGAAAAGATAATGTGGAATCTTCAGTATCCAAGTTGTGGAAGTGAAAATTCTTACACTTTGGGAAAGTAAATTAGCAATATGTATCAAAAGCCTTAAAAAATAAGTTTACACTTTCTAATACAACAATTCTCCCTTATAGGAATTTATATTAAGGAGGAAAATCATGAATATGCCCAAAGATTTACCTATAAGGATAGTCATGTGGATGTTATTAATAATATAAAAATTACAAACAATAAAAATGCCAAATCATAAAGAGCTGGATAAACTATCCAACTCTCTAAGCATGTTTCTTATGTGGAATACTATACAGTCGTTAATTTAAAAATCACATTTTGGAATACATATCAACATGGTAAAATGAGTGAGAAAGGCAGACTACAAAATTATAGGTTGATCCAAATTAAACAGACACACACATACATATATACTATAAGTAGAAGAATATGCACCAAATACGAAGAGTGATAAATTGTTAGCAGGGTGATGGGATTATAGGTTGTATTTTTTCTTTTGGGGGATTTTCTATATTTTAAAACTTTTATAAAATAGACATTTAAACACGATTTTGGCGAATTTTAAATTTGTTTCTGAGGTGAGGGAAAGGCATAAACTCTTCAAGAAGTGGATTTGGGAATGAGTAGAAAATCTACTAGAGAAGTTAAGCATGATCTCAAGCAATTCTACGTAAATGAAGGTGACACTCCAGCCTTCATAAACCATGAACCTGAGTATGAGAGCAGTCAGGGAAGAAAGATGCATCCAGTTTGGACAAGGGTGGTCGGGTGTCCAGGAGAGGTGTCCAGCATAAACCCACTTTCCCTGTCTTTCTCTTTTCACTGGTTACTTCAAAAGAGGGGTGGAAACATATTTGATGGACTTTCTTTAGAGGATTTGTCAGCAGGGAGCTAAAATCTCATTATCTTTCAAGGGAGAGGCTTAAAAATGGAACTGCCTCTGACACTAAAAGTCCTTTGAAGCTTCAAATCATCAGAACACCAACAACAAAGTTGTATACATCCTGTGAAGATTTTTGGCACTAAGAAATATTTACTAATAACTATTATTTGGGCACTAATAAAAATAAAATGAAAGGTTTTCTACCTGTGCTTTGTCACATTAAATACATTAAGAAAATATAAATTATATCATGAACCATACACTTTTCTAGGTGGAAAGAATCTTAGCTTATCTACTTCTTAAGTGATATAGCCAATTAAGCTATCTATTTCTTTAACTAATATGTTAAATGTATGATTCAAAACAATTTATTAATATATGAAAAATAAATAATTAGTGATTAGTTAGTAATTGTGCTTTATTTTCATAAAGTACTTCTCGAAACTGCAGAATTGGATAGCTAAACTATGAATCACTTAACTACTCCTTTGGAAAGCCTTTCACATAATTTATAAAAGTCCACGGGAGTCAGGACCACTACTCGTCACCAGCAGCTTCTCAGACTGACGTCTTGTGCTTGTTTGGGAGGAAAAACACCATCTACAAAGAGCTTGCTTCTTCATAAGCCCAAACCTATATAACCTATAAAGTTACACACATGCACACACATGTACAATGATGATTTTGGTAAATTCAGTAATTAAATTATCATTTGCTCTTTATATTTCTGATTATTTTTGAATTTTAGAAGCTCCTACAACTTCAGCCATAATGTTCCCTGCTTTGCTAAATTATAAACAATGCACAAAAAGAACTATTATTTAAAATGGTGGTTTTAACACTGTAGCTTGTGTTATGGACTGTGAAATAAAATTAGTGGATCATGACTGATGTTGAAAAAGTTAAACAGTAAAGAATAGATTAAAAGATCAGGATTCGGTACACATTAGAAGTACACAAAAAAGTATTATTTTGGAAAACTTTTGTTTTGATAATATGTGTATTCTGGGTTGCAACGCGATACATATTTTTAAATGGGGATATGTTGTATATGGTTTCAAAAAGCAAACATGCCCACAAAATCCAACTTGCAACTTGGAATGTTTTTCCTTAATATGGATATTTCCCCTTAATATTCCTACTTTGACACTGTAATATACGTATTATTCAATGATCTACTTAAGAAAGGCACATCCTGTATCAAGAGCAGGAAAGGAAGAGATGACAAAGTAAAATTCTGAATATGTTTTAAAATCCTTCCTGAAGGTACCCATATGGGATATGCTTCTTTATGGTATTTCGTTTACTCATTTATACATTCTCTTGATAGACAGATAAATAGATAGATAGATAGATGAAAGAGAGATAGATGGATAGATAGGTTGATCAATTTACCTATATAGAGAACTTACTATGTGACAAGTGCTGGGGATATAAATGTAATAAAGCAAGGCTTTCTGACAGTGAAGTCCTGGCAAAGGAGACCACAAATAAGCTAACAAACAATAAACTAACAATATGCTAACAGTTTTATTGTGTTGTAACTGATGGTCTAGAGGTACATTTCTAGTTCAGTGACAAAATTGCAGAACTTGATTTTAATAAATAAAATTTAAATTTTCAGATGAATGAAAAGAATTGGGGGCCAATCTAATAGTAACCATTGTTGTATGGAACTAGAACCTTGAAAATTTCTAGACCTGATGAACATTAATCATTTAAAATCCAGAGATGCAGTGTCCTGCTAAATAATACAGAGTGTGAGGATGACTCGGCCTATTGATTATTCAGTTCAACATTAAATGAGCACTTTCCATGTGCCAGGCATGGTAACGAGAGCTGGAGACACAAAGGTGAATAAAATACACTTTTAGTGGCCATGGCTAATTGTGGTCTAGTAGGGGAAGCCAACATAAAAACAGATAATAAATCATAGAGCAACTCTCACAATTAAAAGGGTTGGGGGTATTGCCAGGTACGATGGTGACACAGGGAAAGGAGTGGTCAGCTCTTTGCAGGAGACAGGATTTCACAGAAGAGAAAGGAAGAAAGGCATTCCAAGCCAAGAGGACCACCTCTTGAAAGGGGAAAGAGCTTAGAGACCTAGAAAACCACTGGGGCTGTGAACTTCGATATCACACTTGACCACTAGCATATTATGTGACCCAGGACATTCCGATATGAGGAAAACCAATATGTAATGTTTTTTTCTTGCAAAGTTGATAATGCAGAGAATTAACGAGATATGTATGTATAAACAGAAGTTTCACAGTTAGGAAGTCGTGAAATGTCCCTCATAGGAGTCCTATAGTATCATATGCCTGATTCACTCCCGGGCTTATCAGCATCATTAGATCAGCATATGAAGGGTCATCATGGCCACTGCCTGGATCTGCTGGGTAGCAGGGCTGGCTTACTGTGAAATTACTGTAGAATAACCCCATAGACTCTAGATTTAGGGACTCAGGTCCCACAGCTGGGAGCAGGCACCTGGGTTTCCTGTTTGAGGAATGATGCTCTCTACTCTTTGCCAGATGTAACTGTTCTTCCAAAATCAAATCATTTCCTCACTGCTCCATTTGCCTCTTCATTTCTTTTTTAAATTTTGCCCTTCAAAACCAATGCTTCTTTTAATAATAACAGCAAATGCTTCCATAGCCCTTCCTATGTGTCAGGCCCTATTCTAAATGCTTAACATATATTAAAGGGTTATATTTTCATATCAATCCTATGAGATGAGAACTATCATTGTTATCTTAGTCTATCTAGGCTGCTATAACAGAATATCATAGACTAGGGGGCTTATAAACAACAGAAATTTATTTTTCACAGGGCTGGAGGCTGGGAAGTCCAAGATCAAGGCGCTGGTAGATTCTGAGTCTGGTGAGGGCCTGTTTTCTTGTTCAAGACCTAATCACCTCCCAAAGGCACCACCTGGGGATTAGGTTTCAACATACGAATTTTGGGGGAGCACAAACATTCAGTCTATAGCGATTATCCCCATTTTTCAGAGGAGGAAATAGCAAGTTGCCCAAGATCCTGAATAGGAGCAGAGTCACTAATGAAACCCACGCCATCTGGCGCTGGAGTCAATATTTTTAATCACCATAAAATGCTGCCTCCCACAAACGTCAATTTAAAAAGGTATTTGGCAGGAACCAGGGAACAGCACATTGAATTCTGCTCTACAGAACATTTTTCTTGGATGTTTCCTTTTCATAAACTGCAAAATCTCATAAGTTTTGCCCCTGTACCCAGCTGTTATGCTTTTATGTACGTGGTTTGTATCGGCCCAACAATCGTAAGAAACACGCCTCCTCATATCATGTTTGGAAGTGTAGGTCAGCCAGACTGAAAGATTACCCTTCTCAGCTGATTTATTTTCCCTAAAGTTTAACCAAAACTCTCTGTCTTACAAATAAGATCTTTCTGAAAGAGTTCTGCCACGACAGGAGACTTACATAAGAATTTGTAGCTCATTAAAATTTCTTCCCTCTAATAAGGTTGAAATGAAAACTTTTCTGCAAGGCCAGCATTAAGAGCAAATCTAAGTTCTTTATTGATTAAAAAAAAAAGCTGATTGCATTAATCTTTTTACTTTTTATCTTGTCTTTCGGTCACGAGTCAGCAATCCTTTCATGGGAAGGAACTACTTCTATTTCCTGAAGCTTTTAAAGAGGATATAATAGTCGCAGAAAGTTATTTTTTAAAAATCAGTCTACCATATAAGGTTTTAGGATCTACAAACTGGTTGAAGGACCCCTGACCCTATCCATTCTTAAATGTTTCTTATATCATTTTTGAACTCAGATTTATTTCCAGAAATGATTAAATATTTAGATAGAAAAAAAATTAGCTGGCATTTAGCTCCTTTAAGTTTTTAAAAATTCTTCTTTCTATGGACAAAACTTAGAACTTTATGGACCTGTGATTCTGAGTAAAACAGACACTAAAATCTTTCCCACTTTTTTTTCAAGACTTTTCCAAAAACTTAACATCAGTGACAGAAATGTCAAAACTTTCAGCAGAAGACTTTTGTGAAAATTATCGCCAGTATTTCAAAGTGAGAGGACAGGGAAAGTGGGAGTAGAAGAATCTCCGTGTTTTTCTTTAATTGCTATGGAGAGGTTTATTCATTGGCACAGAACTAAGCCAGCCCACTGAAAGGCAGCGGATGTTTTCAAGTCCCCTTGGGCGGGCGAAGCAGGTGCTGTTTTGTCTTACATGCACTGAACACTGAATACATATTGAAAAATATAAAGAACTGATATGTAACCCTTTCACCTGGCCATCATTCACCTCTGCCGGTGTAAAATAACGCTAAAAAAAAAGATTAGCACATAAAAGTCAGGATGTGCCTGAAGAAGCAGGAATCTTACAGCCACCTTTACATTCTGAGCTCTGTCTGCAGTGAGCAGGCCATACTCAATATTGGGGAAAACAGAGTGTTTGTCACGGAAGGCAGACTGTGGGGTTGTATCTCGGCAAGGCTATCTACAAGTGTGTAATCTTGCCAAGCTATCTAATGTCCTGGTACGCGTATCTAGAAAACGGGAACTATTCCAACCTTTAAGCTTGGGAGAGAAATGAGTGATAAAAGCATGTGAAAACAGCTGGTCCCAGTCGTCTCCCAGTAACCCTTGGCGTGTCCACGGCTGTTGTTAGCCTCATCCTCTGCGGTCTCCAGCAGTTTGTCCATACAATGAAGGTACTAAACCGACAGTCACCTTCCCCTGCGTGGGTACTGATCATTCATTACCTTTCTGCTTCTCTGTGCTTTGGCCTTTTCCATTCTGCCTAGCAGCCAAAGTCTAGACTGCTGGGGGTAACTACCAGCTGCGTTTCTGGAGAACTGTAGGGCTGGCGGGGGACACGGCAGGGGATGCTCCCCGCCTGCCTTTCCCAGCTTCATTTGTCTGTGGAACTCTCAGGAGGTGGGCACCAAACAGGTCTTTTTTGTGTCCTGTAGTACCAACTCCAGTGCTAACAGGGTCGGGGTAGACGGGAGAGTGCCCGACATGAAGACTGAGAAAGATTCCTGAGCTCGCTGCGTTCCTCCAGGGCGCCCTTCGGGCAGGCCCTGGGTAGCGAAGGAGTGCGGGCGCGCGGTGGCGCCCGGGCGAGGGTGCAGGGCCCCCGAACGGTCGGATGGGGGAGCGAGAGCTAAAGCTTGCAGAGCGCGCCGAGCCGCCTGAGCCGCGGCCAGACCCGGGAGCCGACGGCGAACGGAGCCAGCCGGGCTATAGCGAGAGGAGGCCGAGAGGGAGGCGGGGCGGGGCGGGGCGGGGCGGGTGGTGCGGGGGAGGCGGGGGCGGAGGCGGGGGCGGTGTCTCCCCGAGCTGCGCAGGCGTCGCTCGCACCTTGTTGATTAGTCAGTGCTGGGAACGCTGCTATGGCGTTTCTCAGACCCGCGGCTCCTCCTCACACGCTCCAGGCGGAGGGAAGGAGGGGTAAAAGAAGGAGGAGGCGAGCGGGCGGCCGCCGCAGCTGCAGACCCGGGGCCAGAGGAGGAGGCGGAGCGGGAGCCGCCGCATACACCCCGGCCGCCGCCGCCCGCCGCCGCCGCCGGCTTGCTGCGAGTCCTCTCCGGGCTTGAGGGCACGCGGGGCGCCCGGCCATGTCCCGCAGCGGCAGCTGAGCCGGCCGCGGGCCCCCTCCCTCCCCGCTGCCGCAGCCGCCGCGCCCCCGAGCTGCCCGCGGCCAGAGTGCCCGGCGCCTTCCGCGCGCCCCAGACCGCAAGTGCGAGCAGCGGCGGCCGCCAAGGCGCGGGTGGTGCAGGCGGCGGCGGCGGCGGGAGCGCGGGGCCGGAGGAGGCGGGGAAGATGGACCCGGCGCCCTCGCTGGGCTGCAGCCTCAAGGATGTGAAGTGGAGCTCCGTGGCCGTTCCGCTGGACCTGCTGGTCAGCACTTACCGACTGCCCCAGATCGCGCGGCTGGACAGCGGTGAGTCCCCGCCCGCGGACCGCAGCCTCGGCGCGTCTCTGCACGCGTGTGCCCGGGAGGGTGGGACCCTGTGGGGAGTGGGCTGCCCGCCCCCCAGCGTTGGACTTGGCTCGAGCGGCTGCCGCAGCCCTGGCGCGTCGCTCTCAACTCCCCCCAGCAGCAGCTAGAGGTGTGAAAATCAGAGCCCTAGTAGTATAATTTAAAAGGACGCAAAAAAAAAAAAAAATTCAACATAAGGGAAGCCTCTGCAGATAGTAATCTTGGAGGCGAGCTGTCTCTCTTCACCCGCCTATAAGAATTACTCAACCTGGGAAACCCTGTATGAGTTATCTTAGGCAACTTTCTTACAAAATAATTGTGCTTTGGGTGGCACCTTTATTTTGGATACTCTCCTCCCCCTCCGCCACAAGAAGGAACAGATTTTAGGGGAAAGGCTCCTGGGTGACCAATGGAAGGGATCACATTTCTCGGAGACGTTTTATTACAGCTTGTCTGTTTTGTTTAACTGAAGAGAAAGTAATTTAGGGCTGTGTGTAGAAAACGTTTTTAGCAGAGGTGATGATATGCTTAAGGTTAATTATTAGCTTAGCGCCTTTCTAGCCTGGAAAAAAATTGAAAATACACCAAAACCTGTATTGACTTGGAACGTGAGCTCGGAACTAAGAAATGCTTGTGTTTCCTGAAATTGACAACCAGAAACCAACCAAACGTCTCCCAGCTGTTTGTTCTGCAGGTTGACATCTGCAAACAAGTAGATGGATGTGCATACTGTCAAGCGATAGATACCTTTCAGTTTGAGAGTTCTGACATATAAGGTGGCAGTTTAGGTGTGTTTTGTCCTTTGTGTTTTGGTAATAACTTCAGTTGATGTTGGCTTCGTGCGATTTCAGACTGTTTGCAGAAACAGGCTTGCTTCTGCTGTGGGGCTGCCAGAAGCACCTGGCTGCAGGCTGGCGGGCAAGCAGATAGAGCTGTGGTCACACAGGCCAAGTGAGAACAGCACTGAGCAGAAAGATGTCATTTCAAGTCACAAGGACTTGGGTTACTCCTTTTCTGGAGTACAGGAGTGAGTAACATGAGACGTTTAAACGTCCAAAGGCATTTTTGTTCCCGTTCTTTTCTGTGGGGTTAGATCAGACATTTGAAGTACTGATGTGAAAAATAAAGGCAGGAAAGTTCATGAACGCTGAAAAACAGTCTTGGCATGCGTGTTAGCCTTGTCTGATTGGTGGTGGTAGTGGTGGGCTTTGGGAATAAACTAAGAGTTTTAAAAGTAGTAATGAAGTGCACGTGAGTTCAGGGAGGGTCAGGTGGTGTGTTGAGGCATTTCTGCTTAGAGTGGGCGTGCTTTAAATATGCGTCTATAGATCAGAATCAGAGAGAGAGAGAAAGAGAGAGAGAGAGAGTGTGTGTGTGTGTGTGTGTGTGTGTGTGTGTGCTGACAGTGTTTCATTTACTCTTACACCGTGCAAAATTGTGCATATTGGAAGGTTATGTGAGTCCTCACCTTTTCCTACCGTCTCTCATCTCTGCACACTCCCCCCAAAACTTACTAGCTAGGTAGTGAACATTGGTGTGTGTGGTGTAAAAGTCACCCAAAAGTTTCATTAAACTGAAAGTTTAAAGAGGCTGAATACCAGTTGCAGAGATGTTAGCTTTATTATCCACTTTCCTCTCTCCGCCATTCATAAAAAGGTTCTGAATCAACAGTGTACTCATCCCACACTTCTTTTTAAAATTAGGACGTGGGTAGCAAGTCTTAACAGCGTGTCCTTTCAAGCTGTGGATTTTGATCACTACGTGTAATTCCAATTCTTTATTGTAAGTTTTCTCTTATTCCCGCTTGAGAATCACAGTGACATACACAAATTTGGAATCATAGCCAAATACTGCTTTATACCTTGTTTCTTTCACTTAATCCCATCGTATTTAATTTTTTTTTTTTTTTTTAAGCTGCATGATGTTCCATGGGATGATGGTTGTATATCTAGTCCCTTGCAGTGGACATCAAGCGGCTTCATTTTTTACTATTATTAAGTTGTGATGTAATGAATACTCTTGTACATAAATCTGTTTGTTTGGGTTAGTATGTATTCCTTCCCTGCTGAGTAAGCATGTAGATCCGTTTTAAGTCCTTGATACACATTGTCAAATTGCTTTAGAGGTTGTACTCATTTATACACAAATGAGAATTTTGGGAGTACCAGTGTCCCTACAGCCTTAAAATAATAAGTATTTTACAAACAACCAAAAAAACAAAAACTGCTAATTTGAAGGGGGAAGTGTTAGATTACCAATTACTTTTGGATAGACTTTAAAAGAACTGATGATAGATTCCATGCTTATGTTTTAAAATGTTTCACAGCAGTGCTTAGAACGTGTTAAGGATATGCCACCATGCTATATGTGAAATCTGTGAAGTCGTCGTCCTGTGTATGTCCTTTTGCCGGTTTTAGTACTGCAGGTACATTTTATACACGCACACCCTATACTTAGACATGAAAGGTAGTCATTTTCCAAATCACTTGTTTTCAAAGAGGTTAAAGAAATTGAAAAACATGACAGTAGTTGACATTATGTCAAGAGAAAACTGTTGGCTATTTTAAACAATCATTGAAACCATTAAACATCTGATTTCATAACTGTTGATTATTGAAGGCCTACTATGTGCTGGTACATTTCTAAGTGCTTGATGTATTTCTCATCCTTAGCACCCCATTTTAAGGACTTTGCGAGCCTTGAGATTTAGAGAAATTGAGCGACATACCTAGTAAATGGTGGACTGTGGTTTTCAGCTGACTTTCCGATTCTAAAGACACCTTTTATCTCAAACTGTACTACCTCCTTCCACTAAATGGGAGTAGATTTAGAGTAGGTCTAATGTCTGCTCTAAATAGCCCCACTGTCTCTCTGAGAGCTTGAGGACAGGAAAGTCAATATTTTTAAAACAGTGTAGACAGCGAATTAAGTGCTGGCCTCATCCATCATATCTAGACGATTTTCTGCTTCCTAAAGGAGTGGCTGAAAAGAGGTAAGGGGCAGAGGAGAAGAGAGTACAGAATCTGAGAAAGAAGGGAAAAAGCGGAGTCTGAGGGCTTAGGGTATGTAGATGTGTCTGTTGACATTACTCCTTAGGACATTTGCCATGTTTAACATACTAACTATACAATAAGTAAGAGCTTTCCAGTTCTTTGCCTCATGCATGTCAGTAATGAAATGCCAGTCAGACGCATTCAGTATTCCATCCCCAGTGGCGAAATTTGTCATCGTATAAGATAAATACAAAATTAGTGAGCCTTTATGGTATTGCCTCATGAGTCTTTCTGGAGACTAAAAGAAAAGTACTCCAGCGGCTCTCCTTAGGAGTGAGATACATCTCTTCAGCCAGTGTCTAATCCCCGTCAGCAATGCCGTTAAGATCAGATATCTAACTTCATCATCAATTTTAGAAACTTGGCTGCAGAACCAGCTTCAACAAATGTGTTTATGACTAAGAAGAGGGTGGAGAGAATGCTAATCCTCGCCCCATCATCAGCCCATCCTCGCTCAAAGCTGGGTAGGTGGGGAAATTGTCCTTTCTCTGTCTCTTCAATATTTTGTCTTGGAAGGGTTTTCTGAAGGGTTGTTCTACAGCAGTGTTCTTACAGCTTTTTTGCTCTTGTAGTGCCTAAAAATTCTGTAAAACCCTGTACCCTAAGCATGTTTTTAAGTTCATTGCTAAAACTTTTCATCCTAAGTTTAAATAGTTGCAAAGGATGTCATTTTTCAGCATATTGTAAATGTTGACTTTTTAAATTGTTACATCATTTAAAAAACTCTGTAGTGGGATCTGTATTTAATTCCCAGTATCATTCATTTTTAAAAATGCAGGAGTAAGTTCTTAACAGTAAAAGTCTTACATCTTTCCTTTTTCTCCTTAAATTCATATTTCCATTTCCCTTCCCCTACAGAATTCTGTCCCAATGTAATATAGTGTTTCTGTTTGTTCGTTTGTTTTGGTAGAAGGAAGGATTTATTACTTGCAGTAAATAAAGAGAACACCGGAGATCTTTCCCAAAGCAGTGTCTCCCAATGTAATATAGTTTTATGCATGAAAGTGTCTTATTGATCACTCTGTCTTATGTAACAAAAAAGAATATAAATTGAAATGTAGTATTGTGTATTTCTTTTGGCCATAAGGCTCTTTTTATTTAAATATTTCAGGTTGTTTAAAACAAACAAGTGGAAATTACCTGTCTTAGAGAAGGAGTTCCCAAATGCTGGAGACCTGATCCTCAACAGGCATCACCTTTTTAATTTGTTCCTTTGTTAGTCGCCCTGAGCCCTGTGTTCTTTACACCCTGGGGTAATGAAGATTAGAAAGATCTGGTGAAGGCGATGTAGATGCATGGCTTTTGTAAAGTGGGAGAAGGACCTGTGCGAAGGGGAGGTGACAAAGGACAGCTTCCCTTCATCAGCAGATGGATGTCCCTCCATCCCAGTCTTGGTTTCAGGCAGATCAGTTTTCAGACAAGAGAATATTTGGAAGTTGGGGATTTAGAAATTGACTCACGTATAGCTATGATGGTGAACCCCTTGGGAAGTGTTGGCTTTGCTTCAGACACATATCCCAGTTCAAAGAATGCTGGTCTAGAGCAGTGAAAGGTGAGCTTATGGTCCTGTCTGCCGAAAAGGAGGAGGAAGACCAAGGCTGTGTGAACTGCCAGGGAGAGAGAAATAAAGATGGTGGGCATTGGAGGCAGCTGCGTATAAATTAGCGGCAGTCTGGCCCTCCTAGCTTTGTGGAGGAATCAGAGTTGACTCTAAGCCCCAGGTGTGTTGGGACTGTGGGAGCTTTGGTATTTGCTTTCTGCTGAGCTGCTTCTCTAACTTTACCATGTAAGTGCCTGGAGGGCTGATGGTGCAGAAACAAGGTGGACACTCAGATGGCAGTGAGGGTCCACGTGGCTGTTTGCAAATGTCAAAGGTATTTATAGATTCAAGTTTTATCTTTGAAATTAATGTAAATTCCCAAAATCTGCTCCATGACTGGTGTTACTTTAATATATATTAAAAAAATTTTTCTAAAGTAACTTAATCTAAGTCTTTTTCCGGGAAGATGTGCTGTGCTTATCTTTGGTTTCATTTCCCCTGGCATTCTAAGTTGTAAGAGGTTACGTATGCCCCAGGTGAGACAGTTGCTTAAAGGATACTGGATTTGGAGCCTAGAAACCTCCGTTCAGTTACATGCATTGCCATTTCTTGGCCATGTGATCTTGGGCAGTCTGTTAATCCCTTTGATTGGTATTAAAGTTTTCTCATGCAGAAAAAAAATGTATGTTATACTTGCCCATGAATCTCATAGTTATTCATTAATCTGTTTATTCAATAAGCTAATATTTATTAAGGCCCTACTATGTGTCAAACCCTGTTATAGGTATTGGGACAGTAGCACGGAACAAAAGAGAAAAAACCCTCTGTCCTCATGCAGCCTACAATCTTATGTATCTACTTACTATGATAGTTAAAGGCAATAATATATGTGAATACATGTGTATTTTATTATGTTTTTTAGTTAATTTATTGTTTTTTGGCCGTACCACGTGGCTTGCAGGATCTTAGTTCCCCCACCAGGGATCCAGCCTGTGCCTCCTGTGGTGGAAGCTTGGAGTCTTAACCACTGGACTGCCAGGGAATTCCCAATACATATGTGTTTTAAAACAATGTATATGTAAGATTGACATAGTGCATGCTCAGAGCAGTTGATGGGGAGGCTTCAGAAGCCTCCCCTTCTGTTGCCTATCATTTAGGCAACAGAAGTCCAGTGAATAATAAATAGATTTTGCTATCCTTACAGATAAAGAAGCTGAGGGAAACGTTCTGTGTGACTTTAGTCCACTTCCTTCTGAGTATTCCAGGTTATTGACTTAGTAATACACGGGTTATAAAAAGGTGGTGTAAGGTCTTTATCAGAGAGAAAGTCTTGTAAACTAACTCAACCAAGATTGGGTTTGGGAGAGACAGGAAGTTAGTTTTTTTTTTGGTTTTTTTTTTGCGGTACGCGGGCTTCTCTCCATTGTGGCCTCTCCTGTTGTAGAGCACAGGCTCCGGATGCGCAGGCTCAGCGGCCATGGCTCACGGGCCCAGCGGCTCTGCGGCGTGTGGGATCTTCCCGGACCGGGGCACGAACCCATGTCCCCTGCATCGGCAGGCGGACTCTCAATCACTGTGCCACCAGGGAAGCCCAAGAAGTTAGTTTTAACTTTAGGTTTTAACTTAATCCAGAACCACATGTGAGCCTGATCTAGTGATACTGAGACACTGGAATCTTTTTTTAGTACATACTCATCGATGCTTTTATCGGATTGATGATGATTTTCGGAGCACCTATAGTTGGAGAACTATTAGCAGGAAAGAAGTGCCTAGTATGATGTTATACACAAGGTGGGTTATGAAGAAAGTCTCTTGAATATTCTTTTATATACCATATACTTTTACTTTCCTCTCGTCATGTATTCTAGTTGGCCGTGCCTAAAAATTATGAAAAAAGAGTAGGAGAGGACCTTGTGGAGGACAGTGGATGGAGGTAAACATTTAGACCCACAAGACGAGATTTGGACATGGCTCCTTGAATGCTCTTGCTTTTCAAGTAAGATGGCTGTTTTGAAAGTCTTAAATGAGTATCCACATGACCAGTGAAAAAAATCTTAAGATGCTCAGTTCATCTGTAAAAGGAAAACTGGTTTGACCATTGTGATCAACTGCATCATAGTTTAAAGAGAGTATTTTAGTCTCTTTACCTCATTTGGCTGCCTTGTTGAAATAGCAAGTTCTAGTAGACCAGCTTGTAAACTCGTTTATTTTTGTTTGAGATTCTTGAGGTATCTGTCTTTTCACTTACTAAGCTGCAGTTCTAGGAAGAATCATAAACTCCCTCTCGTCTTCAGCAGGGCTATCAATCTTAAGAAGACCAGCTATTATATGCAACTTGAAAAATAGCTTTTATCGCTGGTTTATGAATCATTTTGTCATACTTGACAAAATATACCTGCTAAAATATTTTTTAAATCTCATGGGATTAACTCCTCTTTTAGATGACATTTCCACATGAAGATGCTCCCCCCACATCTCAGCCTCCACCCCTTTTCCCAGTTTCACAAGATTGTTTACTCGAATTTCAGGTTAAAGGTATTTAGGGTAATTTTTACTGTTTTCCTAGCTTCTAAGCACAATGCCTGGTACATAGGAGGCATTCAGTAAGAATGTAGTAAATTAATAAGCAAATTTCAGTATTAAAATTTTTAAGGTCCAAAATATCGGTATTACTAAAGCTGTCTATGACCTCTGCTAGTCTGACATAGAACTTCACGCTTGTTCCACTTGAGATAAGGTGGTAGGTCCTAAAATTAGCAGTAGGGAAAATAGAGACTGGTAGAGCATCATGATGAAATCATGATTCTTAGGGTCATTAATTATCAATGTTGTAAATAAGTTATTTCTAGAAATTACAACTCAGTTTTTCAGATTTTTTTGCTTTCTTACTAGTTCTTTCATTCTGAAATTAAGATGCCTTCTTTACATATTACATGTAGCTATGTCATTGAATTTTTAATCTTATATCACCTAGAATACCATAAATCTTTGGGACTAGTCAACTCTTAAAACAATAAAGAAAAACCTGATTGGAGAGTCAGCTAGCCATTTAACTATCCATTGTTTCATCTTCTCAGGGCACCAGGGATTTTACTTCTAAGCAAAACAAGCCACTTGATTTAAGTAGTGTTACAAAACTACAACTGCTAATTTGATACAGTTGTCATCTTCCTAGAATAGCCCCAAGATTGACTTGAAACCATAGTGTCTTAGTCCCAGACAATGAGTTTCTTTTTCTGCCATTACAGGAGTATTACATAGTGGTAAAATAAAAAGGAAAAACCAATATTCCTGAGCTATTTTCTAGTTCTGGGGATGAATTACTTTATATATACTTACAGGCAAGTCATTTTAATTGATTCTGCTACTTCTTAAACCTACTTTGAAGTATTTAAATACCACTTGGGCTTTGATGACTTGAATGGTTGTTTAATAAATATCAAGTTATTGAATTCAAAATGCAATGTGAAGTCTTATAGTTATGAAGCTAGCTGTTATTCAGGCTAATATTTAACGTGTACAGTAAGTTACTACGATTAGCCCTGGTTATAGCTTAGAGAGGAATGTAATTGTGAGCAGTGCTTATGTTTGTATCCTTGTGAAGATTTAAAATAGGTTATGTTCTGTTGGTTTTTTCCACTCAGTAGAGAAAAATTTCCTTGGTCAGATTTTTTTTTTTCAAGGTGACAGTTTTCTCACCAGACTTTAAGATGTTAGAAATGAAAATTTGCTCTTGATAATTAGTTCACATTGACAGTATTTTCCTCCTAGCAGGGAACCAGATTCAAATATCCAAAAGTAACTGGAAAAGGGTAAATATTTACTTTTCTATTTTTAAACATATCTTGTTACCTTGTAGGTAATTAGGAAGCACTGGTTATAAGAGATTTTTGTCATCCATTCAAAAAAACGTTAATGAAATGCCAGAGGAAGCTCACTTGAATAACTCCAGGCCATCCATCTATGCAGATGCTATACTCCGTGATTGATATTCACTTTGAATTGCCACTCTCTTCCTTTAGCAGCAGTGGGCAAGTAGGGAATGGCTGGAATCAAGGACCTAACATCTATTCCATTGTCATTCCTCGTCCCCAGTAGCTTGTGCTATGAAATCTTCAATTTGTTTCAGGTTAACATTTAATGTAATGCAGAATCCATTTTTACCTTGGACCACCGACCCGCAAAATCAGTCAAGCACCAGACCCAAGTTGAAAACAATTCAATTAGTTATGCCTAAAGAGGGCAAGAGCTCTAGAAGGTTCAGATTACTTATTTAAAAATAATAAAGAACATAAAGCTTCATTAAGATATTCTGCTGTTATTTTTTCCTGTTTATTTTGGTCCAGTCTTTGGTCTGTTAAGAGGAAGGGAGCCACTGAGAGTAGACAGGATCAAGAGAAAAATTTTCACAAGCTCAACATGGCCAGGTACATCAGTTTAGGTTAATTTCAACTGTATGTAACAGGGACCAAAAAAAAAAAGGTGGAGATTTCTTTTTCATATAACTAAAGTCTAAAGGAACACGGTCTAGGATGATAGGGCAGATCCACAGAGTCACGGACCCAGGCTCCTCATGTCTTTCTGCTCTGTCATCCTCAGAGGTAGTTTTTTGTTTGTTTGTTTGTTTGTTTGTTTGTTTGCGGTACGCGAGCCTCTCACTGCCGCGGCCTCTCCCTCTGCAGAGCACAGGCTCCGGACGCGCAGGCCCAGCGGCCATGGCTCATGGGCCCAGCCGCTCCGCGGCACGCGGGGTCCTCCCGGACCAGGGCGCAAACCCGCGCCCCCTGCATCGGCAGGTGGACTCCCAACCACTACGCCACCAGGGAAGCCCCTCAGAGGTAGTTTTGACTTTATGGTTCTCAGTGGCTGCTAGAGCTCCAGCAATCGTGTCTGCATCCCAGACAGGAGGAAGGGAAAAAGGGTATGTTTTACTGCACCACACTTACATCTCATTGGTCAGGACTTACACACTCCTATATGGGCAGGAAGGCAAAGAACTGGAGTCTTAACTGGGCACAGTGCCCAGGGTTTTTTACTGCAGGAGAGGGGAGCAATGAATATTGGGAGCCGCCTAGCAGCTTTTGCCATTCAGATTTTTGCTTTGATGCCTTTTCTTTACTTTTTTTCACCTGTTCAAAACTTACTAAAATAGTCATTTCTTGTAAATAACTAGTAAGAACCTCCTGTATAGCACAGGGAACTCTACTCAGTACTCTGTAATGACCTATATGGGAATAGAATCTAAAAAAGAGTGGATATATGTGTATGTATAACTGATTGACTTCGCTGTACAGCCGAAACTAACACAACATTGTAAATCAACTGTACTCCAATAAAAATTAATTTTAAAATAAATAAATAAAGGTACTGTGCATCTGAAGAAAAAAACAAAAGTCATGCTTTGGGCCCTAATTCCTTGACATCTCCTTGTTCAGGTTCTTCCTTAGCTAAGAGAGTAGGAACTTCTTGCCCCAACTTACTTTTCTCTCTTCATCCTTGAGCTAAAACCTTAAAGCGGTTCTATTTAAGAGGCCCCTTATTAGAGGTGGAAGTACTTTATCAGTAAGCCATGAAAGGTTGTATACTCTAGGAAATTGTTTTTAGAAGGCACTCTCACATTCTTTTTTGGTTTGTCTGCTTATCAGGTTTTGCCCCAGACCTGATATACACAATGGGATAGTTGTCCAATTTTTTTTTTTTTGACTGCATTGGGTGTTTGTTGCTGCGCGCAGGCTTTCTCAAGTTGCGGCGAGCGGGGGCTACTCTTCGTTGCGGTGCGCGGGCTTCTCACTGCAGTGGCTTCTCTTGTTGCGGAGCATGTGCTCTAGGCGTGTGGGCTTCAGTAGTTGTGGCTCGCAGCCTTCAGTAGCTGTGGCTTGCGGGCTCTAGAGCACAGGTTCAGTAGTTATGGCACACGGGCTTAGTTGCTCCGCGGCATGTGGGATCTTCCCGGACCAGGGCTCGAATCTGTGTCCCCTGCATTGGCAGGCGGATTCTTAACCACTGCACTACCAGGGAAGCCGTGTCCAGTTTTTTAAAGGTGCTTTTTTTCCTGCTCTGTTTCTTTTGCCAGAGAGGCTTGGCGGGTTTTTTTTTAAACATACTATTTCCCCCCCCAGATATCATTGTTATAGAGAATTTGGAAAATGTAGACAGAAAATGACAGAAATGAGTATCAGTGTTAATTCCAGAGGTTATATTGTTATGTAACCTTTTTTTAAAAAAAAAATTATTTATTTATTTTGGGCCGTGTTGGGTCTTTGTTGCTGTGCGCAGGCTTTCTCTAGTTGCGACAAGCGGGGGCTACTTTTCGTTGCGGTGCCGGCTCGCAGGCTCTAGAGCGCAAGCTCAGTAGTTGTGGCCCACGGGCTTAGTTGCTCCGCGGCATGTGGGATCTTCCCAGACCAGGGCTCGAACCCGTGTCCCCTGCATTGGCAGGCAGATTCTTAACCACTGCGCCACCAGGAAAGTCCTGTAAACCATTATTAACATTTTCCTATTATGCAGGCATGCCATGTAAATGGAGAATATATATAAAAGTGAGACCAAGCTATATGTAAAACTTTTAAAATTTTGCATTATATATCATGAGCATTTTCTTTCATTATTAATATTCTTTGAAAATAAAATTGTCATGACTGAATGTGATTCTTCTATTACCAATTAACCATTATTTGACTATTTTCCACTTGTTAGACATTTAGTTGTTTTGAGTGTTATGTTTTTGAGGCTATCTTTATACTTAAATTTGTCAGTTTTATACATCATTTCATTATTGGGATTCCTGGAAGTGGGATTAAAAAAATTTATTTTTTAGATTGTTGATGTGTATTGCTAGATTGTATCTGGGAAAGTTTGTACCATTAACAATGAATGAGTAATATCATTGTGCATCATTGAATATCATAGGTGTTTTTCAGTCTTCGCTAATTTAGATAATTTAAAAATTGGCACTTTTTCTAATTTGTATTGCTTTGATGACTAGTGAAATAAATTCAATAATTTTATCATATTTGTGAATTTTATGAGTTATTTGTTTAGTTTTTTGGTAGAGTGTTTTTTTAAAGCTTCTGTAATAAAAATGAAATCCTAGTGTCCTTTATTCCTGGTTTTTCTGCAGGATGTTTATAAGTAATCTCCAGGTTTCAGGTGGGCTTAATCACTTTATAAACTTCTGTTCTATTTTTTCCAGTTAATGTTCATAAATAGGTATTACCTTTGTTTCTGAAATTGAATAAGTGTGGTTAATTTACTTTTCTTCATCGAGTTGGATATTGGATTTAAATGTTATGTTCAGTGTTGCATTGTGGCCAGTCAATAATCTCATGAAAATCTTGATAAAACCATGTTGTGTGTTCGTAACTATAATTATACATACAGAATTTGAATTCATGTCATGGAGAGTTCCCACTGGTACGTCATTGTTGACAAATTCCTATGCATTGCATAAAACTAAGCTGACAAACTAGGTTCATTACTATTCAGTTTTAAAGACTAAGAATGAATAGACAAGTTTATAAAAATATTTCATTATTTTTACATGTAATCTATAATGAACCCTGAAGTGCTGCATTTAGGGCAGGTAGAGTTTTCTATTCCATTTCCTATTTCTCTCTTGTAAGCATTGGGTTTTGGCTAATTGAGAGCCTGTTGAAGCTTAGAATCTGAGTGCTGACGTGAGAGAATAAATACTAGAGATTCACAGATAACTTCAAGACCAGAAGAGAAGCAAACATGATAGTTTGAATGTCGTTTCATTTCCTCTGTTGAATATCTGTGCAAATGTCGACTTTGATGTAGTAATGTTTAAGAAGAAGGGAACTGGAGGTAAGAGAAGGAAAGCCCGGTTTAATTCTTTCTACGTATAGACAGTGATTGATGGGGGAATGAAATACGTATCCCACTGCCAACTTGGCACCTGAGGACTCTATAAATAGTTGTCTTTATCAGAGGCTTGAGGTGACAGTTGCTGAAAGCACAGTACAAGATGACTTTAAGAGAATCTTTTAGCGCCAAAGAAGAAGCCTCAAATTAACTTCACAGGGGATCAGGTAGCTTGTGAATTGTACTTGCCCCTCCCCCCAGTCTTCTGTCTTTTTTCTTGACCCTGTTGGGAAGATATCAATCTGAGCAGGTTGTATACAGTTGATTACAGTAGCTATCTGAGGAGTTTCGTGCTAATGGACACTAGAGGGGGAGGGAAGAGGAGAAATATATGAACTAAGTTATAAATATCATGTATAGTCTATTTAGTTTTTTAAATTGTCACAATGAAACAAAACTTCATTTCTCCCAATTATAAACATCATGTATTCACAATTAAAAATTTGAATGCATGGAAATATTTTAAAACTAAAGATAATCTGAGGTCCCACCATCCTAAGATAACTTGGTGACTGTCCTCTCTTGCATCCTCTATTCTCTTTCTCTCTTACGCTCTTATAATTTTACAGAAACAAGGCATTTTATCTACCACTTTTGTTTTTTTGCTTTCTCCCTTCACATCAACCCCCATTCCTCCAATCCAACCCTGCCTACCCACACAATCCACTCTAATAATCCAGGAGTATCTTTCATATTTCCTCTATACTCATATAATTCTGCACTGACGTTAGATTTACAGTCCTCCCTCAGTATCTGCAGGGGATTGGTTCCAAAACCCCCGCAGATACCAGAATCTGTGGATGCTCAAGTCCACATAGTAAAATGGCCGTAGTACAGTGGCCCTCTGTATCCATGGGTTCTGCATCCATGGATCCAACCAATCTTGATTTGAAGACAATACTGAAACAAAATTCTGTCATTGCTTTTTAAAAACAGGATTATATTATACATACTTGTGTATTATACATACTTCTTGGCTTCTTGTTTATGTCACTCATGGGAATCTTTCTAAATCATCTGGTGTAAAACAAATTGATTCTTTGTTAACAGCTGCATAATAGTCCATGGTACGGGTATACTCATTCTTCTGTTCATTTGTGTTCAACTTGTTCCTAGTTATTGGTCTCACTAAACCTCCATGTACATAATGTTGTTAATTTGTTCATTATTTCTATAAAAGTCTGTGGTTTCTCTCACATATCTTTTACTTCTCCCCCAAACATCTTTGATGGCACTGTCTTCCTGATTCTCTTAATCTCACATGCAAGGACCAAAATGAAATCTTTTTAGAAAAAATTATTTAGGGAAAGTGGGTCTTCTATCCCAATATCAGAACCCCAATTCACAGAAGTAGACCCGATTTAACAGCGGTTGCCCAAATGCTGTCCAAAAAGTCGGTAACAATTCTCATTTCCATCACTGATGTATGAGAATACCATTTCTCCAAATCTGTGACAACCATTAGACGTTATAAAGTTTAAAAGAAATATTTGCCAGACTAATGGACATAAAATGAGATCTGCTATGTTAATTTGCATTTGCCTGACCATTAGTGATTTTTGTGCCCTTTTAATGTCTGTTTATCACGTAGACTCGCTCCTCTGCAAATTGACATATTTTTTGCTGCTTTTTCTGTTATCATTTTATTCTTGCCAATTTCTAGGTGCTGTTTATATTATTATAGAGATTTTTTTCTTATTTACATTTACCTTATCTGTTGACTTTGTTTGTTATATGTATCCACTCAACAGTTTAAAATTTTTACTTAGATAAGTGTCTTTTCTCTTTCCTTAGAAATTTCATGTAATGTCTGAAACATTTATATTAACATAATTCCACACAAATAACCCAATGAAAGTTTAGTATTAGTTGTTTTCTTTGTTTGTTTGTACTGCAGGTTCTTATTAGTCATCAATTTTATACACATCAGTGTATCCATGTCAATCCCAATTGCCAAATTCAGCACACCACCATCCCCACCCCACCGCGGTTTTCCCACCTGGTGTCCATACGTCTGTTCTCTACATCTGTGTCTCAACTTCTGCCCTGCAAACCGGCTCATCTGTACCATTTTTCCAGGTTCCACGTACATGCATTAATATATGATATTTGTTTTTCTCTTTCTGACTTACTTCACTCTGTATGACTAGATCCGTCCACATCTCAACAAATGACTCAATTTTGTTCCTTTTTATGGCTGAGTAATATTCCATTGTATATATGTACCACAACTTCTTTATCCATTCATCTGTCGATGGGCATTTAGGTTGCATCCATGACCTGGCTATGTAAATAGTGCTGCAGTGAACTTTGGGGTGCATGTGTCCTGTTGAATTATGTTTTTCTCTGGGTATATGCCCAGTGATGGGATTGCTGGATCATATGGTAAATCTATTTTTAGTTTTTCAAGGAACCTCCATACTGTTCTCCATAGTGGCTGTATCAATTTACATTCCCATCAACAGTGCAGGAGGATTCTCTTTTCTCTACACCCTCTCCAGCATTTGTTGTTTGTAGATTTTCTGATGATGCCCCTTCTAACTGGTGTGAGGTGATACCTCATTGTAGGTTTGATTTGCATTTCTTTAATAATCAGTGATGTTGAGCAGCTCCTCATATGCTTCTTGGCCATCTGTATGTCGTCTTTGGAGAAATGTCTATTTAGGTGTTCTGCCTATTTTCGGATTGGGTTGTTTGTTTCTTTAATATTGAGCTGCATGAGCTGTTTATATATTTTGGAGATTAATCCTTTGTCCATTGATTTGTTTGCAAATATTTTCTCCCATTCTGAGGGTTGTCTTTTCAACTGGTTTATGGTTTCCTTTGCTGTGCAAAAGCTTTGAAGTTTCATTAGGTCCCATTTGTTTATTTTTGTTTTGATTTCCATTACTCTAGGAGGTGAATCAAAAAAGATCTTGCTGTGATTTATGTCAAAGAGTGTTCTTCCTATATTTTCCTCTAAGAGTTTTATAGTGTCCAGTCTTACATTTAGGTCTCTAATCCATTTTGAGTTTATTTTTGTGTATGGTGTTAGGGAGTGTTCTAATTTCATTCTTTTACATGTAGCTGTCCAGTTATCCCAGCACCACTTACTGAAGAGACTGTCTTTTCTGCGTTGTATATCTTTGCCTCCTTTGTCATAGATTAGTTTACCATAGGTGCGTGGGTTTATCTCTGGGCTTCCTATCTTGTTCCATTGATCTATGTTTCTGTTTTTGTGCCAGTACCATATTGTCTTGATTACTGTAGCTTTGTAGTATAGTCTGAAGTCAGGGAGTCTGATTCCTCCAACTCCGTTTTTTTCCCTCAAGACTGCTTTGGCTATTCGGGGTCTTTTGAGTCTCCATACAAATTTTAAGATGATTTGTTCTAGTTCCGTAAAAAATGCCATTGGTAATTTGATAGGGATTGCATTGAATCTGTAGGTTGCTTTGGGTAGTCTAGTCATTTTCACAAGATTGATTCTTCCAATCCAAGAACATGTTATATCTCTCCATCTGTTCGTATCATCTTTAATTTCTTTCATCAGTGTCTTATAGTTTTCTGCATACAGGTCTTTTGTCTCCCTAGGTAGGTTTATTCCTAGGTATTTTATTCTTTTTGTTGCAGTGGTAAATGGGAGTGTTTCCATATATTCTCTTTCAGATTTTTCATCATTAGTGTATAGAAATGCGAGTGAATTCTGTGCATTAATTTTGTATCCTGCAACTTTACCAAATTCATTGATTAGCTCTAGTAATTTTTGGGTGGTATTTTTAGGATTCTCTATGTATAGTATCATGTCATCTGCAAACAGTGACCATATTACTTCTTCTTTTCCAATTTGTATTCCTTTTATTTCTTTTTCTTCTCTGACTGCCGTGGCTAGGACTTCCAAAACTATGTTGAATAATAGTGGTGAGAATGGACATCCTTGTCTCGTGCCTGATCTTAGAGGAAATGCTTTCAGTTTTTCACCATTGAGAATGATGTTTGCTGTGGGTTTGTCGTATATGGCCTTTATTATGTTGAGGGAGGTTACCTCTATACCCACTTTCTGGAGAGTTTTTATCATAAATGGGTGTTGAATTTTGTCAAAAGCTTTTTCTGCATCTGTTGAGATGATCGGTTTTTATTTTCAATTTGTTAATATGGTGTATCACATTAATTAATTTGCGTATATTGAAGAATCCTTGCATCCCTGGGATAAATCCCACTTGATCGTGGTGTATGATCCTTTTAATGTGTTGTTGGATTCTGTTTGCTAGTATTTTTTTTTTTAACATCTTCATTGGGGTATAATTGCTTTACAATGGTGTGTTAGTTTCTTCTTTATAACAAAGTGCATCAGTTATACATATACATATGTTCCCATATTTCTTCGCTCTTGCGTCTCCCCCTCTCCCACCCTCCCTATCCCACCCCAGTTTGCTGTATTTTGTTGAGGATTTTTGCATCTATATTCATCAGTGATATTGGTCTGTAATTTTCTTTTTTTGTAGTATCTTTGGTATCAGGGTGATGGTGGCCTCATAGAATAAGTTTGGGAGTGTTCCTTCCTCTGCAACTTTTTGGAAGATTTTGAGAAGGATGGGTGTTAGCTCTTCTCTAAATGTTTGATAGAATTCACCTGTGAAGCCATCTGGTCCTGGACTTTTGTTTGTTGGAAGATTTTTAATCACAGTTTCAATTTCATTACTTGTGATCGGTCTGTTCATATTTTCTGTTTTTCCTGGTTCAGTCTTGGAAGGTTATACCTTTCTAAGAATTTGTCCATTTCTTCCAGGTTGTCCATTTTATTGGCATAGATTTGCTTCTAGTACTCTCTTATGATGCTTTGTATTTCTGCGGTGTCCTTTGTAACTTCTCCTTTTTCATTTCTAATTTTATTTATTTGAGTCCTCTCCCTCTTTTTCTTGATGACTCTGGCTAATGGTTTATCAATTTTGTTTATCTTCTCAAAGAACCAGCTTTTAGTTTTATTGATCTTTGCTACTGTTTTCTTTGTTCCTATTTCATTTATTTCTGCTCTGATCTTTATGATTTCTTTCCTTCTGCTAACTTTGGGTTTTGTTTGTTCTTCTTTCTCTAGTTCCTTTAGGTGTAAGGTTAGATTGTTTACTTGAGATTTTTCTTGTTTCCTGAGGTAGGCTTGTATAGCTATAAACTTCCCTCTTAGAACTGCTTTTGCTGCATCCCATAGGTTTTGGATTGTCGTGTTTTCATTGTCATTTGTTTCTAGGTATTTTTTGATTT
>NW_021703765.1:40783669-40792355 GCF_005190385.1 Monodon monoceros
ACTTGGGTTTTGTTTGTTCTTCTTTCTCTAGTTCCTTTAGGTGTAAGGTTAGATTGTTTACTTGAGATTTTTCTTGTTTCCTGAGGTAGGCTTGTATAGCTATAAACTTCCCTCTTAGAACTGCTTTTGCTGCATCCCATAGGTTTTGGATTGTCGTGTTTTCATTGTCATTTGTTTCTAGGTATTTTTTGATTTCCTCTTTGATTTCTTCAGTGATCTCTTGGTTATTTAGTAATGTATTCTTTAGCCTCGATGTGTTTGTGTTTTTTACGTTGTTTCCCTGTAATTCATTTCTAATCTCATAGCGTTGTGGTCAGAAAAGATGCTTGATATGATTTCAGTTTTCTTAAATTTACAGAGGCTCGATTTGTGACCCAAGATGTGATCTATCCTGGAGAATGTTCTGTGTGCACTTGAGAAGAAAGTGTAATTTGCTGTTTTTGGATGGAATGTCCTATAAATATCAATTAAATCTATCTGGTCTACTGTATCATTTAAAGCTACTGTTTCCTTATTTATTTTCATTTTGGATGATCTGTCCATTGGTGTAAGTGAGGTATTAAATTCCCCCCTATTATTGTGTTACTGTCAATTTCCTCTTTTAGAGCTGTTATACTTGCCTTATGTATTGAGGTGCTCATATGCTGGGTGCATATATATTGATAATTGTTATATCTTCTTCTTGGATTGATCCCTTGATCATTATGTAGTGTCCTTCCTTGTCTCTTGTAACATTCTTTATTTTACAGTTTCTTTTATCTGATATGAGTATAGCTACTCCAGCTTTCTTTTGATTTCCATTTGCATGGAATATCTTTTTCCATCCCCTCACTTTCAGTCCGTATGTGTCCCTAGGTCTGAAGTGGGTCTCTTGTAGACAGCATATATATGGGTCTTGTTTTTGTATCCATTCAGCAAGCCTGTGTCTTTTGGTTGGAGCATTTAATCCATTCATGTTTAAGGTAATTATTGATATGTATGTTCCTATGACTGTTTTCTTAATTGTTTTGGGTTTGTTTTTGCAGGTCCTTTTCTTCTCTTGTGTTTCCCACTTAGAGAAGTTCCTTTAGCATTTATTGTAGAGCTGGTTTGGTGGTGCTGAATTCTCTTAGCTTTTGCTTGTCTGTATAGCTTTTGATTTCTCCCTCGAATCTGAATCTGAATGAGATCCTTTCCAGGTAGAGTAATCTTGGTTGTAGGTTCTTCCCTTTCATCACTTTAAGTATATCTCATGCCACTCCCTTCTGGCTTGTAGAGTTTCTGCTGAGAAATCAGCTGTCAACCTTATGGGAGTTCCCTTGTATGTTATTTGTCGTTTTTCCCTTGCTGCTTTCAATAAAATAATTTTTCTTTGTCTTTAAATTTTGCCAATTTGATTACTGTGTGTCTCGGCGTGTTTCTCCTTGGGTTTATCCTGTTTGGGACTCACTGCGCTTCCTGGACTTAGGTGGCTATTTCCTTTCCCATGTTAGGGAAGTTTTTGACTGTAATCTCTTCAAATATTCTCTCTTGTCCTTTCTCTCTCTCTTCTCTTTCTGGGATCCCTATAATGTGAATGTTGTGTTTAATGTTGTTCCAGAGGTCTCTTAGGCTGTCTTCATTTCTTCTCATTCTTTTTTCTTTATTCTGTTCTGCAGCAGTGAATTCCACCATTCTGTCTTCCAGGTCACTTATCCATTCTTCTGCCTCAGTTATTCTGCTATAGATTCCTTCTAGTGTAGTTTTCATTTCAGTTACTGCATTGTTCATCTCTGTTTGTTTGTTCTTTAATTCTTCTAGGTCTTTGTTAAACATTTCTTTCATCTTCTCGATCTTTGCCTCCATTCTTTTTCCAAGGTCCTGGATCATCTTCACTATCAGTATTCTGAATTCTTTTTCTGGAAGGTTGCCTATCTCCACTTCATTTAGTTGTTTTTCTGGGGTTTTATCTTGTTCCTTCATCTGGTATATAGCCCTCTGCCTTTTCATCTTGTCTGCCTTTCTGTGAATGTGGTTTTTGTTCCACAGGCTGCAGGATTGTAGTTCTTCTTGATTCTGCTGTCTGCCCTCTGGTGGATGAGGCTATCTAAGAGGCTTGATGGGAGGGACTGGTGGTGGGTAGAGCTGACTGCTGCTCTGGTGGGCAGAGATCAGTTAAACTTTAATCCACTTGACTGTTGATGGGTGGGGCTGGATTCCTTCTCTGTTGGTTGTTTGGCCTGAGGCAACCCAACACTGGAGCCTACCTGGGCTCTTTGGTGGAGCTAATGACAGACTCTGGGAGGGCTCATGCCAAGGAGTACTTACCAGAACTTCTGCTGCCAGTGTCCTTGTCCCCATGGTGAAACAGAGCCACCCCCTGCCTCTGCAGGAGATCCTCCAACACTAGCAGGTATGTGTGGTTCAGTTTTCCCTGGGGTCACTGCTCCTTCCCCTGGGTCCCGATGCGCACACTACTTTGTGTGTGCCCTCCAAGAGTGGAGTCTCTGTTTCCCCCCAGTCCTGTCAAAGTCCTGCGATCAATTCCCACTAGGCTTCAAAGTCTGATTATCTAGGAATTCCTCCTCCCATTATCAGACCCCCAGGTTGGGAAGCCTGACATGGGGCGCAGAACCTTCACTCCAGTGGGTGGACTTCTGTGGTGTAAGTGTTCGCCACTCTATGAGTCACCCACCCAGCACTTACGGGATTTGATTTTACTGTGATTGCGCCCCTCCTACCGTCTCATTGTGGCTTCTCCGTCGTCCTTGGATGTGGGGTATCTTTTTTGGTGAGTTCCAGTGTCTTCCTGTCAGTGATTGTCCAGCAGCTAGTTGTGATTCTGGTGTTCTCGCAAGAGGGAGTGAGAGCACGTCCTTCCACTCCACCATCTTGTTTCCTCCTAGACAAGTGTCTTTTTCCTGTGTTTTCACTCTTGGCTGAGAAAGTGACTCCTAGATTGTATATACATTTTGTTAGATATTCTAGGAAGATTGAAAAAAAATTTTTTTTAGGGCTCCCCTGGTGGCACAGTGGTTGAGAGTCCGCCTGCCAATGCACGGGAAATGGGTTCGTGTCCCGGTCCAGGAGGATCCCTCATGAGACGGAGCGGCTGGGCCCGTGAGCCATGGCCGCTGAGCCTGCATGTCCGGAGCCTGTGCTCCGCAACAGGAGAGGCCACAACAGTGAGAGGCCTGTGTACCGCAAAAAAAAAAAACAAAAAACAAACAAAAAACCCCACAATTTTTAAAATTTAAATCTTTAGTCCATCTGGAATTAATTTTTGCATATGACGTAAGATTTTTATTTTCTTTCGGACTGTTGTGCCAGCCCAGTTATTCAAAAGTATGCTTATTAAATTGAATATCATTGTCAAAGTTTTGTTCTTTAACAGTAGAAAAGACACACTTCATCCACACCTGTCTTTTAGGGATTGCCTTGGGCTGTGATGTAAAAACATGTAGGTTAATGAAATCTGAAAACAGATTTTTTTAAAAATTCTTTTTTTAAATTCTTTTTATTAAAAAGAAGTTGTGGCTAGAGCTGTCCCTAACCTTGATTTACTCTTCTTTTCCAATAGCTGTGGGAGGTCTGAGATTTTTTTTCTAAATAAAATTTTAATTCATTTTAAAGCCAGTGCTACCCTGTTGAGTCTGGGAAATGATAGTAACTTGTTAAATGCCTTCTGGAAGCATAGTCCAGATGCTTTGGCAATAAGTTGTCTCCAGGGAAGAATTTGTTTTAAAATGATACTGTACTAGGCTGGTGTGTGTGTGTGTGTGTGTGTGTAAAAGAGAGAGGATGTGCCTTGCAAAATTTCAGAAGCATTTGCAAGTTGTGCTCATCTTTTTAACTGTTTGATTAATTGAAAGTGTATTTACCCCATTATTTTTTGGACAAGGAGCACACTTCACACACTATTCTTAATGTATATCTGTGTTTATTGCTTAAAAATCCCATTATGACCCACATCTGTTCATTTTTAAAGGCTTAAAGTAAATTTCTCTTAATGTTTTCCTTACCTCCCCGCAAATCGTGGATGGCATTGTCTTCCTGATTCCTCTTAATTTCACATGCAAGGAGCAGTATTAAATCTTTTTAGGAAGAACGTAGGGAAATGTGGACCTGATATCTCAATGTCCCAGACTTTCTGCTTAAAAAAAGGAGAAATAAGTGTGAGAAGAGAACTCATACAGAGATTATTCTTTGAGACTTTTTCTACTGTAAGACCTTTGTGCAGAACTACAACAAAATCTCAATCGTGCATTCCATAAAGTCCTCCAAGCTTCATGAAGTTGGAGTTGGGTGTGTTTAAAAGTTTCATCACTTCTCTTTTTAGGTGTCTTTCTGAGCCATCTGAGAGCCAGGATCCTGTCTTCTCTTTCCATTGTACATTTCACAGGGTCTAGTAGGACCACTGGATGTCCACCAGATGGATCAGAAATCCTGTCTGAGTGACTCTGCCACAGAGCTTTCTGGACACTCCAGCTTATCCCTAAAGTATTTGCAAGCTCCACCCCCGGACACACACAGGTGTACATACTCTATTCTTCACCTTCTGACCTTTTAGCAAGTTCTGGGCATGGAAAGAAGTGGTAACCGGTTTGTTACCTTATTTGGAAAACGGGGTTTTGCAGATGTAATTAACAGTTTTGAGATGAAATCATCCTGGATTACATAAGTGTGCTCTAAGTTCACTGACACCTGTCATTCGAAGAGAAAGGCAGAGGGGGGTTTGAGACAGACAGAAGAGGAGGGAGAGATTAGAGTGATAGAGCCACAGGCCAGGGTATTCCTGCAGCCGCCAGAGGCTGCAAGAGGCAGTGAACAGAATCTCCCCTAGAGCCTCCCAAGGAAGCACAGGCTTGCCGACAGCTTGATTTTGTACTTTTGGCCTCTAGAGCTGTGAGAATAAATTTCAGTTGTTTTAAGGCACTCAATTTGTGGAAATTTATTATGGCAGCCAGAGGAAACTACATATATACACATGTATGCACATAAGCACACATACATATGTAAACACACACACAAATTTTGCTGGCCTATAGTTAAATAAAGTGTCAGATAATTTTTTTAACATCGGAAGTTATAAATGTGTCATCTCGTTTTCTGGATTTTCCCAGTGATAGAGTTTATCCTAACATCCATCAGTAGGCTGATGGATAAGTGGGATTATGGAATGTGGTTTTCACAGCGTGTTTGCTGAGCAGCTGTGGGTTACACGCCCGCTGTCTTACAAGCACAGTACCAAGTTCCAGGAACATGAAGGTGAGTAAGTGCAGTCCTGATGCTCGAGGAGTTCAGAGGCCCACTGGGCAGGTAGATTCTTAGAATTAACTATTATCGTGTAATAAGCGTGGAAACGCTTCATCCCAGAGGTCAGTTAATGTTGCCAGGAGCTCTGGAGGCAGGTTTCACAGAAAACGTTAATTGATTGCTGAGCTAGACACTGACGAGTGAGTAGGGTTCCAGTGGGTTTAGAAGAGAGGATGCTCTTCCTGACAGAAGGTTAGGAACATCCTGAACAGAGGCATGGAAGGGGGTGGTAGGAGATGAGGCCCAAAAGGCAGTGGGGAGCAGATCTTGAAGAGCTGTCACATGTTGAGGTTGGACCTTTATCCTGTGGCTTAGCTGCTGGCTCTTAGCCTTTCCCCCGCCTTCTAGGACACAAACAACACATGGTGTTATAACAGACTCCACCGCAGCAGAATCCACTCAGGCCCCCAAACTTGATGCACTTCAGAATGAAACAGTAAATAATGAAATAGAGTGAGATGTTTAGCCTACCTCTCCCAATTCTCAGACCAACAAGGAGTTTTTTCTCATAACGTGTGAGCTACTGATATCAAGAGTCTCTGGAGAGGCTCAGTGTAGAATCTTGGGCCACGTGTACTTCCTTGCCCAGCTAATGATAAACTCCATCCCATTCTGTCTCAAGAAAACCTACTAGAGTTTGTGAGTCAAGTTTTCATAGAGAAACTTGAGTCCACTCCAGTTTTTATTTTAGGAATCAGTTATCTCACAGACTTCATATTTCACCCAATCCTAGTATTGAGCAACACCTTCTACAACCAGCTGTGTCGCCGCGTCACAGCTGCAGATCAGTGTGTAGGCAAAGGGCTCATCTTTGTTCCTGTGCTCCTAGCACGGTCCCTGGTCACAGAAGTGCTCCTCTAATGTCTGTTAATATGAACCGAGGGGAAATGTTGGACGGCTTTCCATATAGGAAGGGCCCAATTATTTAGATTTTAGAAGGATCGTTCTGGTGTCATTTAGAGCAGGAAAAATTTGGAATTGTAGAATGACAATATTTGGAAGCTGTGGAGTTATAATCAGGGAGAAAGATGGCCTGCAGCCAAACCTAA
The DNA here is from genome assembly GCF_005190385.1 of Monodon monoceros. Taxonomy (NCBI): domain Eukaryota; kingdom Metazoa; phylum Chordata; class Mammalia; order Artiodactyla; family Monodontidae; genus Monodon; species Monodon monoceros. Next base: position 40,789,993 of record NW_021703765.1, read on the forward strand.
AGTGGGAGTGGAGAGGAGGGGGTGATATCCTGGAAATATTTTCAAGGTGAGATTTCCAGGACTGATGATTGGATAGATGGGATATGAGGAGGAGAGAAGCACTCAGGAGTCCTGAGGCTCCTGGGGGGCTGATACCTTTGTCAGAGGTATGAACACAGACGAAGGAGCAGATTGCGGGGCAGTGCATTAGTCAGGGTAGACCCGGTGAGGCTGCAGTAACCACTACAAACTGTCAGTCTTTGAAAATAGCGGAGGTTTATTTCTCCCTTGTGCTACGTGTTTATCACAAGGTGGCCAAGGGCTCCCCTCTATGTCCTCATCCTCCCTGCAGTACCCGGGCCCAGAAGCCCGTGTTTATGCTTCCACACCTGTTGAGGAAGGAGACAGAATACGGCCTATCACGCACTGGCCCCTTAAAGATTCTACCCAGAAGCGATGCCCCTCACGTCCCTCTTACATTTCATTGTTGGTGGCAAATCCCACGGCCACACCTAACGTTCAGGAGCGTGGAGATGTGCAGTCTTGCCGTGGGCTGGGAATATGACTCCAGTGACTGTTGTGCTAATTGGTGGATATGTTGAGCTTGAGGTATTTATTTAAGGGAAATTCCCTTCAGAAAAAAATTACAAATCATGGCTTGCATCTTGAGAGAGTTCAGGGCTAGAGAAATAGTGTTGGAAGATTTCAAAGTTGTTGGTCATAAAACAGGCCACGGGAGTGAGTAACATTGATCAGGAGGGAATAGAACCTGTGCTCATGATGGTAAAAGATCAAGGTTAATAAGCTTGTGGTTCCAAATATTGCAACCCCAAAGCGTATTTTTTTTAGCAGTTTATTTTAACTTTTAAATAATTTTAAGTAACTGTTGACATAGGTGTTGAATTAATCACTTAAACGGAGTTTAGCTTTTTCATACTCCAAAATCACTGACTTGCATTTAGTAATTTAAAAGGTGCCTTTAGATTTTGCAGTAGGATTTCGGCCAATTTTCTGACCCAGCATGGAGGAAAAAGTATTGCCAAGGATAGCTACTGTAGTTCGAACTAAAGATCAGTTATAAGTTGATTGATACTAAGATTGCTGAGTACTCAGAAAATTAGAATACCTTATAAGATTTTCTAACTGGTTGTGCCTCAGACAGAAAGATATGGGCTTAACCTTGCTCTAATGCTACTCTTTTTATAGTCCGATTACTGGCAAAGGGAGTAGTTAATAGCACTTTTCCCCGTTGGCCGGTGCGCATACATAAGGAGACATGATAATTCTCTTCTCCATTCTCTTAAAAGGTTCTTGTGCTCCTGCCTACCTGACCTCCATCGAAGTCTACATCTAAGTTACTCACTTTTTAATCTTTTCGTGTAGACATATGTGATTACCACAAATAAACCCTCCTCCCTTCAAGACTATGCACTTAACAGGAAAATGAAAAAACAAATCTGGTTTAATGCATGTCACCATTATTTCTTTGAAGGAAACTGCAGAATTACAATAGTAGTGATGGTAAAAATTCTGGTCTTCACAGCTGAGGTGAACGAGTATTTGTCATACTTCCACTTTTTGTTAGCACTGTATCATGAATGGTTGCAAAATAAAGAAGGAAGCTATACCTTTTACCTTCTTGTCACAGACACATAAAACTATTAAAAGCAACTCTTCCTTATTCCTCAAGCAAAGCCATTGGTGTTTACTCCTGGACGATGATTATAATTAACATTTATTGAGGGTAATTACAGTGCTGGTTATGGTACAATACTTTATATACATTATCTCATTTAATTCTCATAATAGCTCTTTGACATAAGGCTACCTACCAGGAACAAGAGGCTGAGAGAAAGGGAATAATATGCTCAAGGTCACACAGCTGGGAAGACGGGCAGCGAGCTGCCAGCCGGTTCTGGAGCCCTGCCTTCCCTCCTGTCGCCTGCCTCTCTCAGTTTTCCGACCAACGAGGAGTTTTTTTCCCCCACTCATATTGCACATTACAGAATAAGAGAATCTTCTGTTGATCATCTTTATTAAAAATTGAACCACTCGTAGGCAGGGTACCAAGAGTAGGCCTGGGTGCACTAATTGAAGTAAAGAGAACCACCAGGGCCCCAGAGAACTGTTAGTGGAAGATGGGAACTAAACTGGACACTGGGAATTACCAGCTGAGGGAGGTTTTCTGTTTTAAATGTTTGTTGTCTTCCTGCCCCGTCCTCCCCAACAAGAAAGACTCAGGGTAGAAGTTGACATGTAAAAGCCAAGTAAGAACTGTCTTCATTTTTCCTTCTTGGCATCTAAAATGCTTGTTCCTTAATTGCCTTCCATGGTCTATGCGTGTGTGTGTGTGTGTGTGTGTGTGTGTGTGTGTGTGTGTGTGT